>NW_026652277.1:77236228-77255738 GCF_009828535.3 Hylobates moloch
TTTGACCCAGCCATCCCATTACTGGGTATATACCCAAAGGACTATAAGTCATGCTTCTATAAAGACACATGCACACGTATGTTTATTGCGGCACTATTCACAATAGCAAAGAGTTGGAACCAACCCAGATGTCCAACAACGATAGACTGGATTAAGAAAATGTGGCACATATACACCATCGAATACTATGCAGCCATAAAAAAAGATGAGTTCATGTCCTTTGTAGGGACATGGATGAAACTGGAAAACATCATTCTCAGTAAACTATCGCAAGGACAAAAAACCGAACACCGCATGTTCTCACTCATAGGTGGGAATTGAACAATGAGAACTCATGGACACAGGAAGGGGAACATCATACTCCAGGGACTGTTGTGGGGTTGGGGGAGGGGGGAGGGACAGCATTAGGAGATACACCTAATGCTAAATGACGAGTTAATGGGTGCAGGAAATCAACATGGCACATGGATACATATGTAACAAACCTGCACATTGTGCACATGTACCCTAAAACCTAAAGTATAATAAAAAAAAAATTGAAAAGCATAATTTAAAAAAATCAAAATTGTATTTTCTGCATTGGTTTCAGCCTACTTAGCTTTTAGAAAAAAATGGTTTGTCACTTCTCATTTCCTATTTTCATTTTTAATAATTTCTCATTTAAAACTAGTCAGAACCTGTTGTGAGAAAAAAACAAATCAGAATACATTTATTAGCATATTTTACACAAAGCTGTACAGTGAATACTATTTTAAAGTTTCTCAAATTTAAAACATGTCAATGGAATTTTACCAGTGATAGTATAATACTGTGAAACACAGAAGAAAACAAAGGTTTTGTCTAAGCAAGTAAAGGCAAGACATAGAAATGATATTTGCTTAACAGTATCCTTAGTAATTTGAACACCAAAAGAAGTGAAAAATGCATGAGGATGAGAAGTTTCTTACCATAGGTAAACAAAATTATATTTTATATTTTGAAATGCATAATATTGTTTTTTAAAACTACAAATAAATAGAAAAAATTCTATGTCATGTTATATGGGAGTCACATAGACCTGGGGTCAGTATATATTTTGTTTCTTTTTTTCAGATCCCCAGATGTCATTAGGAATACCATCAAAACAACCAAAATGGAATAATGTCAATACATGCTAATGTGTGTCATGCAGTGGGATATTTTTGTCACCATTTCTTGTTTTCCTTAAGTTTTAATCTGTGCCTATATTTTCTAAGTTACCTAAATATTGCTTATAACTGTCATATTGACCATACAGTGTGCACAATGTAATCAAATGCAGCTATATTTTTACCTCTCGTTCTGTCTTTAAATTTTTTTCATCGCTTCTCGGCCTTTTGGCTAAGATCAAGTGTAAATTTTTTTCAGTGGAGGTGATCTTCTCTTGGCCCAAAATGAAAATTCAATTCAGTGTCATGAGTTTTATTCCCACTCTTAGGTAATGGAAAGTTCGAGACAACTTTAAGTCACAAAGCAGTCTCAATCTAATAATTCTAAAATAAGATATTAATCTATGCCCTAATTTTTATCCGAAGGTAACACTCCTCTTCGCTCCGCCCGCTTTGTCCTGTGAATGACTGCTGCCTGAATTAGGAGAAGAGATGTGGTCCGCTTCAGCACAGTAACTTCTTTCCCCCAGTAACTTCTTTCCCCATTAAGTACATGATATTTTAAATCCCACCACAGTGGAATCAGGGCAAAGGAGTATCAGGGCAAAATATGGATACAACTGTTTTAATTTGGATAGGTGCTTTTGAGATTTCTAGGCCGACTCTCTCATGGAGGACTTTTGTAGATCCTTCAAAGAGTTCCATCACTAAAGCCTTTCATTTGCTTTCTCATGTCACAGGCAAAGTACCGATTTACGAACCTGCCATGCCCACTCCATTACTCTGTCCCTGGTTTACTGGAAGTACCATATAATAGTTAAGACTGTTAATGTTATTTATTTATTTGTTTATTCATTTATCTAGTATAAATTTAAGGGGTACAATGGCAGCTTTTTCACATGGCTACATTGCATCATGGTGAAGTCTGGGCTTTTAGTGTAACCATCACCTGAATAATGTACATTATTACCCGTGAAGAAATTTCTCATCCCTCACACCCCTGGCAAACTCTTACCCTTGAGTCTCCAGTATCGATTATTCCACTCTATGTGCATGTGCAGACATTATTTAGCCCCCACTCATAAGTGAGAACATGCAGGTTTGTGACTTTGTTTTCGATTTGTTTCACATAATATTATGGCCACCAGTTCCATCCATGTTGCCGCAAAAGATGATTTTATTCGTTTGAACGGCTGAATGGTATTCCTATGTGTGTTTGTGCGTCTGTGTGTGTGTACAGACAACATTTTCTTTACCCAATAAACCACTGACGAACATTTAGTTTGATCCCATATCTTTGCTATTGTATAGTGCTATGATAAATATACGATTGAGTCCAGGTATCTTTTGATATAATGATTTCTTTTAAGACCATAAGTTTTTATGTTAAATAAACTTGGTTTTAAATCGGCACCTGTTATTTGTCAATGAAAATCTTAATGTAAATTAATTTAATAAGCTTCAAGATGTGTCTGTGTGTGTGTGTGTCTGTGTGTGTGTGTGTGTGTGTGTGTTCGGCATTTTTCCATCAATATTGAACACTAAACTCTTTCTTCAGGGACAAGTAGCCTAGAAAATAAATTCCTCACACACAGCTGCCATCAGGAGTCAAGTTCACATTCAAATCAATGAGATAACTAGTACAAGAACTTGAAGGAAGAAGAGAAGGAGAGGCTATTATTCTGCTCTAACAGTAGCAGGTTCATGTGGAGACAGAAGGTAAACTATGAAGATTTTAGTACCTTCCAGGAGAGCTCCTGAAAATTACCTGTGTTAGTATAGGAGGCAATAGTGATAATTAGCATTTCCCTGTAATTTCAATAATTCCGAATGTTCTCAAATCCAGTAGTGGTTCTCTCTGGACCATACTCACCAGTCCTATCAAAGTTTTGTAAGCATGTAATATATCACACTCCTTACTAAAATATCTAAATAGCTTCTATGCTGTAACTTGATTAATACATGTGTAGGTTGAAAAAAATGTGTATATCTCAGGATTACACTGGGAAACATATGAGATAAAGCTTTTAGCACAGTGTCCTGCCATCATCACTGTTTTTTTGTTGTTGCTTTTTACTGTTGGTTCAATGTTCTTCCTGACCCTAATCTCCCTGATGACTATAATGTAAATACTATACATCTCAGAATTAGCCACTGTGCATAAGAGAAAAAGCTAACTTCCAAACTCAAGATTTCCAACAATGAATTCAGCATTTGCGACTGAAAACCTTCTTGAAATATTATTTTGAACACTGGACATGAAACTTCAGAATTATTTTTGACTAATTTCTTTAACTTGTTATATTAAATCAATTATGTTCACTCTCTCCCTGCAGCATCGTTCTCATATATTTGTCTCCATTTCTAAGGCAACTACCATAATACAGGGATGATGAAATGTAAATTATATAATCCATTCAATCATCCAGTACACCCAGTAGAGTGCTGATCCATAGTAGGCTTTCAGTTCTCATTACCTTCTGTTTCCCATAAGGCTTTCAATACTACTGTAAATATCTCTAATTGCTGTCCTTATAAGTGTCTACTTGGTAACTTTGCCTCTGGTATCTCCCAGTTCTCATCTATATGACATTCCATTGCCAAATTAATCTTCCTAAAAGAGCCTTCTGAGCATGGCATTGCAGCAGAAAACTTCAATTACCAACAGAAGAAATTTGTGCCTTTCTCCCTAGGAATTCATAGTTTTCCATACTCTGTGTGTAACTGCCTAATGTTAACCTCTCACTGCTTCTCTCTTTATGCCTCATTTTCTAGTAAGACTGAATTAGTTACTCTTCCCAGTTAATCGTATTTTGTATTTCTGTTTTTAGTGTTTGTCCTTCTGCCTAAAATGCCTTTCTTCCCATGTTTATCTACCGTAATTGTACTGATCTTTTAAGGTGCTGTTCAAATCTCATGTTGGAAGCAGGGCAATGCCAAAGTGAACTTTCCCTCTTTTGTGACTTTGTTATGGCTAAATTGACTATAGTCTGCCGTATATTTGGTATATTTTCATGTATACTAGTTAATTATCTTGGCTCTTCTACCATAAGACAGAGATGGGAGCTACCTTTTAATTCTGGTACGAGACAATGCAGAATAATGAAAACTTGTTAAGACCATTGGCTAAAAATTCAGACCTAAGTAAAACATCACCTCTTCTATTTCCTAGCAGCATGACTATATAACATAGGTTAACCTGAATCTTCATTGTTATCTTTAAAGAATGATAAAATCATATTATACTTTTAAAGTCATGTGTGCCACTTAATCAATCATGTTTCCTTTCATTTTCCTTACCTATTTTTTTAAAACATATGATAAAAACATATCACTTTTATTAGGAGTATAGTTTATAACCTACAAGATGCTTTGACACTGGTGACTATTAATATTTGTTGCATCAATATATATAAATTGCAGCCTCTATAATATATTTGCAATGAGTTTTACAGCAGCTCAACTGCTTAGAGTAGAATACTTCATTAGTACTTATAAAAGTAGAAAATTTTCTCTGTTTCCAAAATATTTTACATTGGCCTCTGGTTATTTTCATTTTTCCAGTGAAAATCTTTCTTTCATACCTCATGGGTCAACAGACTACTCATTTCTCCTCTTTTCATACTCCCTGGGTTAGATCATCCTGCTGTTTACTTTCCTATATTCAAAAAGGTAATCTTAACATCCTGATTGACCAAAGGATCACCTTGGTACATGTTTACCAACAGAACATTAACTATGGCTTCAAAATGGAAAGTGCATCATCTCCCTAAAGGGAAGAGACGCTTTCAATCACACATGAGCAGTCTGGATTTTGCTTGGGGAGGGATTTTACATCTAGAGGAACCTGAAAGGGCAAAGTATTTCTCATGCCAAATTTTATAGGATGCAACTGACCAATTAAAAAACAAAGGAGTCAGCATTTGTGTGTGTCCCTTCAGGAGGTATCATGTCAGCAAGTTATTGTTCATTGCAGCGTTTTAACACACCATTAAGCAGCATTCGTGGTCAAACTGATGTTGCTGTGGCTTTTCTTTGCTGCTCCCAGTACCTTTGACCTCTATAGAAAAAAAAAGTCAATCATCTTATAATCATACGAATCAACAAGGTTTATTTGGAGGAGTACTGGATGTGGAATTAGATTATTCAATTTTTCGACATGGTTGATCAAATAATGTATGATAGCCATTGAAGAAATTCCAATTCAAGATTGTGAAATAGTGATAACATGACAGAAGGAAGAGACAGACATAAAAACAAGTGATTACAACCACATGCAGAAAGTGAGATATGGCAATATACTACAAATTGATCAGATTGTCAAAGGTATTTATGGATCTGTATTGTGTCTGACTGGCTGTTGAAGTGTTTCCACTTACTTATTATTATTCTAGAGCTTTTCTGCTAGTTGTCCACCAGATCAAAGTCTTTCTTTTTCTTTGCACATCTTATCCTGCACAAAACTAAGTTCTTACATCACTTATAAAGCCCTTATCTTAATTTATATTATAGTACTCATGTAATAAATGCTGTTACAGTAGCACCGAGGGAGCAAATTTTAGCTGACAGAATTGTTATCTGGAGCAATTTTCTAAGCAAGTCATATGTGTGTGTGTGTGTGTGTGTGTGTGTGTGTGTGTGTGTGTGTATTTTATACATGAAATTAGGACAAATACAAAGTTTTACTATAGGTTGTAATTGGACTACATTTTGTATCCACTTCAGTTCAGACTCAATTAAGTCTGCTCAAGAAATTCCAAAATTAGCACTAAAGGCAAGCAAGCTGTTACTATTCCTAATAATAATCTCTACAGACTAATTGCTGCAAAAAAAACACGTTAAAAATGTAACGTGCAAATAAAATACCGGTAAACGATATTAAAAAGACAATTTTAAAACAAGTATGAAGAATAATGAGCATTTTTTTTCTACAGAGACAGGGTCTTGTTATTTTGCCCAGGCTGGTCTTCTACTCCTGTGATCAAATGATGCTCCCACCTTGGCCTCCCAAAGTACTGGGATTACAGGTGTGAACCACTGCACTCAGCCAAATAATAAGCACAGTCTTAAAGGTACTGTCAGTTTCTACTATTTGTGAGCATACACTGCCTCTAGGAGCATTGGTACATTTCTAGGGAACCTTTATAAAGCAACCTTCATAGAGTAAATTTCTGATTTTAGAAATTTATCTAAACGAAAATTTGGAGATGCAGAAAACACACATGAATACTCTTTCAAAATAATATTATTTTGAAATAATAATAATAATAGTCTAATAGTGGCAGCTGCCATTTATTGGATGCCTGTGGTATTGTATGATGTACTTTATAAAATCTAATTCTGATTGTTAAAAAAAAAAACCCTGGAAACCATTATAATAGAATGATTTATATTCCTTTGGGGATACACTCTTTAATGGGATTGCTAGGTCAAATAGTATTTCTGGTTCTAGATCGTTGAGGTCATGTCCTTTGCAGGGACATGGAGGGAGCTGGAAGACATTATCCTCACTAACACAGGAACAGAAAACTAAACACGCATGTTTTCACTTATAAGTGGGAGCTGAACAATGAGAACAAATGGACAGAGGGAGGGGAACATCACACACTGGGGCCTGTCGGGAATTTGGAGGAAGGGAGAGCATCAAGATAAATAGCTAAGTTATCAAGGGCTTAATACCTAGGTGATGGTTTGATAGGTGCAGCAACCACGGGGACACATATTTACTTATGTAACAAATCTGCACATCCTGCACATGTACTCCAAAACTTTAAAAACAACAACAAAAAAACCTGGCTGGGCACAGTGGCTCATGCCTGAAATCCCAGCACTTTGGGAGGCCGAGGAAGGCGGATCATAAGGTCAGCAGTTCAAGACCAGCCTGGCCAACATGGTGAAACCCCCTCTCTAAAAATACAAAAATAGAAAATACTAAAAATACAAAAATTATCCAGGTGTGGTGGCAAGCGCCTGTAATCCCAGCTACTCGGGAGGCTAAGGCAGGAGAATTGCTTGAACCGGGAGGCAGAGGTTGCAGTGAGCCGAGATCACGCCACTGCACTCCAGCCTGGACAACAAGAGCAAGACTCCATCTCAAAAAAAAAAAAGAAAAAAGAAAAAAAAGAGGAGGGTGGAGCCAAGATGGCCGAATAGGAACAGCTCCAGTCTACAACTCCCAGGGTGAGCGACGCAGAAGACGGGTGATTTCTGCATTTCCATCTGAGGTACCAGGTTCATCTCACTAGGGAGTGCCAAACAGTGGGTGCAGTTCAGTCGGTGCAGTGCACTGTGCACGAGCTGAAGCAGGGCGAGGCATTGCCTCACTCGGGAAGCGCAAGGGGTCAGGGAGTTCCCTTTCCTAGTCAAAGAAAGGGGTAACAGACAGCACCTGGAAAATCGGGCCACTCCCACCCTAATACTGCGCTTTTCCAACGGGCTTGGAAAACAGCACACCAGGAGATTGTGTCCTGCACCTGGCTGGGAGGGTCCTATGCCCACGGAGTCTGGCTGATTGCTAGCACAGCAGTCTGAGATCAAACTTTAAGGTGGCAGCGAGGCTGGGGGAGGGGCGCCTGCCATTGCCCAGGCTTGCTTAGGTAAACAAAGCAGCAAGGAAGCTCGAACTGGGTAGAGCCCACCACAGCTTAAGGAGGCCTGCCTGCCTTTGTAGGCTCCACCTCTGGGGGCAGGGCACAGACAAAAATTCAGCAGGCACCTCTGCAGACTAAAATCTCCCTGTCTGACAGCTTTGAAGAGAGTAGTGGTTCTCCCAGCACGAAGCTGGAGATCTGAGAACGGGCAGACTGCCTCCTAAAGTGGGTCCCTGACCCCCGAGCAGCCTAACTGGGAGGCACCCCCCAGTAGGGGCAGACTGACACCTCACTCGGACGGGTACTCCTCTGAGACAAAACTTCCAGAGGAACGATCAGACAGCTGAATTTGCAGTCTCATGAAAATCCGCTGTTCTGCAGCCACCACTGCTGACACCCAGCAAAACAGGGTCTGGAGTGGACCTCTAGCAAACTCCAACAGACCTGCAGCTCAGGGTCCTGTCTGGTAGAAGGAAAACTAACAAACAAAAAGGACACCCACACCAAAAACCCATCTGTACATCACCACCATCAAAGACCAAAAGTAGAAAAACCTGCAAAAATGGGGAGAAAACAGAGCAGAAAAACTGGAAACTCTAAAAAGCAGAGCACCTGTCCTCCTCCAAAGGAACGCAGTTCCTCACCAGCAACGGAACAAAGCTGGACGGAGAATGACTTTGATGAGTTGAGAGAAGAAGGCTTCAGACGATCAAACTACTATGAGCTACGGGAGGAAATTCAAACCAATGGCAAAGAAGTTAACAACTTCAAAAAAAAAAAAATAGATGAATGTATAACTAAGATAACCAATGCAGAGAAGGGCTTAAAGGAGCTGATGGAGCTGAAAGCCAGGTTTCGAGAACTACGTGAAGATTGCAGAAGCCTCGGTAGCCAATGCGATCAACTGGAAGAAAGGGTGTCAGTGATGGAAGATGAAATGAATGAAATGAAGCAAGAAGGGAAGTTTAGAGAAAAAAGAATAAAAGAGATGAACAAAGCCTCCAAGAAATATGGGACTATGTGAAAAGACCAAACCTATGTCTGATTGGTGTACCTGAAAATGACGGGGAGAATGGAACCAAGTTGGAAAACACTCTGCAGGATATTATCCAGGAGAACTTCCCCAATCTAGCAAAACAGGCCAACATTCAGATTCAGGAAATACAGAGAATGCCACAAAGATACTCTTCGAGAAGAGAAACTCCAAGACACATAATTGTCAGATTCACCAAAGTTGAAATGAAGGAAAAAATGTTAAGGGCAACCAGAGAGAAAGGTCAGGTTACCCACAAAGGGAAGCCCATCAGACTAACAGCTGATCTCTCAGCAGAAACTCTACAAGCCAGAAAAGAGTGGGGGCCAATATTCAACATTCTTAAAGAAAAGAATTTTCAACCCAGAATTTCATATCCAGCCAAACTAAGCTTCATAAGTGAAGGAGAAATAAAATACTTTAAAGACAAGCAAATGCTGAGTGATTCTGTTACCACCAGGCCTGCCCTAAAAGAGCTCCTGAAGGAAGAACTAAACATGGAAAGGAACAACCGGTACCAGCCACTGCAAAAACATGCCAAATCATAAAGACCATTGAGGCTAGGAAGAAAATGCATCAACTAACGAGCAAAATAACCAACTAACATCATAATGACAGGATCACATTCACACATAACAATATTAACTTTATATGTAAATGGGCTAAATCCTCCAATTAAAAGACACAGACTGGCAAATTGGATAAGGAGTCAAGACCCATCAGTGTGCTGTATTCAAGAAACCCATCTCACGTGCAGAGACACACATAGACTCAAAATAAAGGGATGGAGGAAGATATACCAAGCAAATGGAAAACAAAAAAAAGGCAAGGGTTGCAATCCGAGTCTCTGATAAAATAGACTTTAAACCAACAAAGATCAAAAGAGACAAAGAAGGCCATTACATAATGGTAAAGGGATCCATTCAACAAGAAGAGCTAACAATCCTAAATATATATGCACCCAACACAGGAGCACTCAGATTCATAAAGCAAGTCCTGAGTGACCTACAAAGAGACTTAAACTCCCACACAATAATAATGGGAGATTTTAACACCCCACTGTCAACATTAGACAGATCAACGAGACAGAAAGTTAACAAGGATACCCAGGAATTGAACTCAGCTCTGCACAAAGTGGACCTAATAGACATCTACAGAACTCTCCACCCCAAATCAACAGAATATATATTTTTTTCAGCACCACACCACACCTATTCCAAAATTGACCACATAGTTGGAAGTAAAGCTTTCCTTAGCAAATGTAAAAGAACAGAAATAATAACAAACTATCTCTCAGACCACAGTGCAATCAAACTAGTACTCAGGATTAAGAAACTCATTCAAAACCTCTCAACTACATGGAAACTGAACAACTTGCTCCTGAATGGCTACTGAGTACATAATGAAATGAAGGCAGAAATAAAGATATTCTTTGAAACCAACGAGAACAAAGACACAACATACCAGAATCTCTGGGACACATTCAAAGCACTGTGTAGAGGGAAATTTATGGCACTAAATGCCCACAAGAGAAAGCAGGAAAGATCTAAAACTGACACCCTAACATCACAATTAAAAGAACTAGAAAAGCAAGAGCAAACACATTCAAAAGCTAGCAGACGGCAAGAAATACCTAAAATCAGAGCAGAACTGAAGGAAATAGAGACACAAAAAACCCTTCAAAAAATTATTGAATCCAGGAGCTCGTTTTTTGAAAAGATCAACAAAATTGATAGACCGCTAGCAAGACTAATAAAGAAGAAAAGAGAGAAGAATCAAATAGACGCAATAAAAAATAAAAAAGGGGATATCACCACCGATCCCACAGAAATACATTCTACCATCAGAGAAGACTACAAACACCTCTACACAAATAAACTAGAAAATCTAGAAGAAATGGATAAATCCCTCGACAAATACACCCTCCCAAGACTAAACCAGGAAGAAGTTGAATCTCTGAATAGACCAATAACAGGTTCTGAAATTGTGGCAATAATCAATAGCTTACCAACTAAAAAGAGTCCAGGACCTGATGGATTCCCAGCCGAATTCTACCAGAGGTACAAGGAGGAACTGGTACCATTCCTTCTGAAACTATTCCAATAGATAGAAAAAGAGGGAATCCTCCTCCCTAACACATTTTATGAGGCCAGCATCATCCTGATACCAAAGCCTGGCAGAGACACAACCAAAAAAGAGAATTTCGGTCCAATATCCTTGATGAACATTGATGCAAAAATCCTCAATAAAATACTGGCAAACCAAATCCAGCAGCACATCAAAAAGCTTATACACCATGATCAAGTGGGCTTCATCCCTGGGATGCAAGGCTGGTTCAACATATGCAAATCAATAAATGTAATCCAGCATATAAACATAACTAAAGACAAAAACCACATGATTATCTCAATAGATGCAGAAAAGGCCTTTGACAAAATTCAACAACCTTCATGCTAAAAACTCTCAATAAATTAGGTATTGATGGGATGTATCTCAAAATAATAAGAGCTATCTATGACAAACCCACAGCCAATATCATACTGAATGGGCAAAAACTGGAAGCATTCCCTTTGAAAACTGGCACAAGACAGGGATGCCCTCTCTCACCACTCCTATTCAACATAGTGCTGGAAGTTCTGCCCAGGGCAATCAGGCAGGAGAAGGAAATAAAGGGTATTCAATTAGGAAAAGAGGAAGTCAAATTGTCCCTGTTTGCAGATGATATGATTGTATATCTAGAAAACCCCATTATCTCAGCCCAAAATCTCCTTAAGCTGATAGGCAACTTCAGCAATGTCTCAGGATACAAAGTCAATGTACAAAAATCACAAGCATTCTTGTACACCAATCACAGACAAACAGAGACCCAAATCATGAGTGAACTCCCATTCACAATTGCTTCAAAGAGAATAAAATGCCTAGGAATCCAACTCACAAGGGATGTGAAGGACCTCTTCAAGGAAAACTACAAACCACTGGTCAATGAAATGAAAGAGGATACAAACAAATGGAAGAACATTCCATGCTCATGGGTAGGAAGAATCAATATTGTGAAAATGGCCATAATGCCCAAGGTAACTTATAGATTCAATGCCATCCCCATCAAGATACCAAGGACTTTCTTCACAGAATTGGAAAAAACTACTTCAAAGTTCATATGGAACCAAAAAAGAGCCCGCATCGCCAAGTCAATCCTAAGCCAAAAGAACAAAGCTGGAGGCATCACGCTACCTGACTTCAAACTATACTACAAGGCTACAGTAACCAAAACAGCATGGTACTGGTACCACAACAGAGACATACATCAATGGATCAGAACAGAGCCCTCAGAAATAATGCCACATATCTACAGCTGTCTGATCTGTGATAAACCTGACAAAAAGAAGAAATGGGGAAAGGATTCCCTATTTAATAAATGGTGCTGGGAAAACTGGCTAGCCATATGTAGAAAGCTAAAAGTGGATGCCTTCCTTACACCTTATACAGAAATTAATTCAAGATGGATTAAAGACTTACATGTTAGACCTAAAACCATAAAAACCCTAGAAGAAAACCTAGGCAATATCATTCAGGACATAGGCATGGGCAAGGACTTCATGTCTAAAACAGCAAAAGCAATGGCAACAAAAGCCAAAATTGACAAATGGGATCTAATTAAACTAAAGAGCTTCTGCACAGCAAAAGAAACTACCATCAGAGTGAACAGGCAACCTACAAAATGGGAGAAAATTTTCTCAACCTACTCATCTGACAAAGGGCTAATATCCAGAATCTACAATGAACTCAAACAAATTTACAAGAAAAAAACAAACAACCCTATCAAAAAGTGGGCAAAGGACATGAACAGACACTTCTCAAAAGAAGACATTTATGCAGCCAAAAAACACAGGAAAAAATGCTCATCATCACTGGCCATCAGAGAAATGCAAATCAAAACCACAATGAGATACCATCTCACACCAGTTAGAATGGCCATCATTCAAAAGTCAGGAAACAACAGGTGCTGGAGAGGATGTGGAGAAATAGGAACACTTTTACACTATTGGTGGGACTGTAAACTAGTTCAACCATTGTGGAAGTCAGTGTGGCGATTCCTCAGGGATCTAGAACTAGAAATACCATTTCCCAGCCATCCCATTACTAGGTATATACCCAAAGGACTATAAATCATGCTGCTATAAAGACACATGCACACGTATGTTTACTGCAGCACTATTCACAATAGCAAAGACTTGGAACCAAGGCAAATGTCCAACAACAATAGACTGGATTAAGAAAATGTGGCACATATACACCATGGAATACTATGCAGCCATAAAAAAGGATGAGTTCATGTCCTTTGTAGGGACATGGATGAAACTGGAAACCATCATTCTCAGTAAACTATCACAAGGACAAAAAACCAAACACCACATGTTCTCACTCATAGGTGGGAACTGAACAATGAGAACACAGGGACACAGGAATGGGAACATCACATTCCGGGGACTGTTGTGGGGTGGGGGTAGGGGGGAGGGACAGCATTAGGAGATATACCTAATGCTAAATGACGAGTTAATGGGTGCAGCAAACCAACATGGCACATGGATACGTATGTAACAAACCTGCACATTGTGCACATGTACCCTAAAACTTAAAGTATAACAATAATAATAATAATAATAAAAGAAAAAAGAAAAAGAAAAACCCTGGAAATCAAGTGTAGGTAACCACATGTAAGCAATAAAGGAGTGCATTGTACGTAGAAAACATACAAATAATAAAATGTACTAACATTTATCTTTTTTTTTTTTAACCACAGTACCATCAGTTCTAAATTTCATTGACAAAAATACTCCTTGCAAAATTCTTTTGTGAGTTTAAGTTTCAAACAATCACCGTGATTGAGATTTAATAACATAGATGTAATTTTCAAATTAGAGTTTTACAATAATGTATCATTTAATATTTCTTCTATTATTATAATACAGAAAGTTAATTTTGCCACTTCCCAGTTATATAGCTAGCCCCCAAAACACATGAATTCAGTGATGAGCATTTATTTAGAGAATAACTAACCTAATGATTTCTAATGGTTGAACTCAATTCAGTTTAAGGTTGAGTCTCCAACCCTTGTGGTGCTACCTATTCCTGTCTTTATGCACTAGATTAGAAATAAACAATGATACAGTGATTTTAAAGAGAAAAAAAACAGAAGTAGACTTACTTTAATTCTGGCATTTTATATGTCTATTGGAAATTCTTTTTTTTTTTTTTAAGTACATGCATTTGAAAGCTGCTAGAATTGATTCTGAAATAACAAAGGCATGGCCAGTTTTGAAATTTCTAGAATTGATTGTGCTAAGGAATTTTTATAATTTCTTCCAAATTTATTCTTATGTTTAAATTTTTTCCTAAATATTTGTGTATCCTTTCATATGAGATAAAAATTTTAAATTAATATAAATAAAAGGTATTATTTAGTAAATGATCAATAAGGATAACCTGACCAACTTGGCTATACTGTCTACTGAATATGATGTCTTCTAATGAGAGGACAAGCCTGAAACAAAATAATTAACATATTTGAAAAAGTTAAGGCTTAGAAACTTTAATGCTATGATTCATATTAATAGTCATCATTTATAATACCAGGCAAATAATTAGCTCTGAGTTTGTTCCCTCTTTTCAAAAGCTATGCCAAATATAACAAATTAATTATAAAATATTAATATATAACAAAACATTCTTTATATAGAAATTTTCATCTTTATACAGAAAATTAAAAAATTTATTTACTGACAAAATTATGCACGCACACACAAAGTACAATTAGGAAAAGTTTCACTGTCTGATTTTTTTTCTGAACATGATGATTTGTTTTCTGAACATGATGATTATTTGTTTCATTTCCTGTTTATTTTTGAAAACAATTCTGCCATATAGAAAAGGGGGTATTAAAAATGATCCACTCCAGGTGACACATGTATCAGATACATGACTGCCTAGTAGGTCAAAGAGTAATTGAGGAATTGAGAAGTTACATGCTTCATTATCAATCAAGTTATATCAAATTTCATGCTTACAAATTGTAACAAAAATATTTATTTCACTGTGCTCATGTTAATGAAAGAAAAAGTTCTATTAACAAATGATTTGAAGGCTTCAAAGCAAATAAAGACAATATAAAAGATATTTAACACTTTGAGCTGCCATAAGAAAATACCAGAGACCAGGGAGCTTCATTCACAAAAACTTACCTTCCATGGTTCTGGAGTTCAAGATCCAGGTGGCGGAAAGATCGGTTTTATTTTGATGCCTCTTCTCTTGGCTTGTAGGTGGTCACCATCTTGCTGTGTGCTCAGTGTCCTCTGCTTTGTGCAAGTGTGAGCAGAGAGGGAGAGCAGAGAGCAAGCCCTCTAGTATCTCTTCTTACAAGGACACCCATCCCTTCATGAGGGCAGCCATCTCATGATCCCATCTAACCCTAACCACCTTCCAAAGGCCTTGTCTATAAATACCGTCATATTGGGGGCTAGGGTTTTAACATATACATTTGATGGGGTAGGAGAGCATAAACATTCAGTCCATAACATAAAATAATTCAGGAAAAATAGATTTATAATATACTTGTTCTGTAGTCAAAAGTGTATTTTCAGCGACAGTGAGGCAAATTAATATGCTATCCATTGTGGTTTCTGCAGAAGTCTATGCTGATTGAAAAGAACACTAATACCTCTTTCTCAATCTAACAGTTTTCTGTAACCTTGATGTCGGTACCACATTGCTTTTTCACTCTGTTGTCTGAGGATATTGATTATACATGGCATGGCATGCTTAGTCATTATACTGAGGCTGAAAGAAAATTATGTTCGAAAATGACACGGCACATTACATATTCTTTACATTTGGTCAAGTAGATTTGAGAATTAATTCTTCACAGGTAACACCCAGGGGCTTCAACAAAAGGAAATTGAATCATTGATGTTTTCTTCATTGTGGGGTGAATGCAATTTAAGCCGGTGAAGAAAACCACGTTAGTCATGAAAAGCTCCCTAGGGTTGCCTGTGCCAAAAGATATGTGACATACATGTACATTGCTGAAGATATTTCATACTACCTATTTAGAGCATGAAAATCAAACCACGATTATGGGAATCAGAGTTTTAAGCAAAAGAGTTACTCTGTGACATCACTTTTCTGTCACTAATTTTGACGGTTCTGAACTTCTGAAACCAAACACAGCTGATCAGGGAAAAAGCCCAGAGGTTTTTGAATCAAATGAAATTAAGCCTCAACACTGCTGGGAATTAGACGCGTCTTAATGTTTCAGATCAGAGAAGAGTAACGTGGAGGCTAAAACATGTTAAATGAATCGCTCAAGGCCACTCATTAAAAGCATCACTGGCCTTTCTGAGGTATTTTATCAGATGAAAGCCAGACTAGTTCTGTGATTTTATTACAGCCATTGTGCTTAGCTGGTTAGTAGATACTTTCTTTTATCTGGAAAAACTGTAGATTTATTACCCTTTTGTGTGCAGTGTTGAGGGGATGGGGCGTGACAAAGGGGCACAAGGTTTTGCATTACGATATTTGAATGTCTAGAAACCCCAGATGTTGTCTGGCTTTTCTTGATACTAACAGTATGTCTTCCAAATTACTGTACTTATGTGTATTGAAAATAAAATGATACTACAGAAAAAGTATGCCATGCGCTGCTTTGTGGTTGGTTCCTCCCTTTCCTTTATTTTGAAAAGCAGTTAGCTCTTTTCCCAGAAGCCGGGGAATATTTGCGTTCCTGTAATACATGAGAGAGGAATCAGGCCTAGCTAAGTTTTCACGTTGCTCTTTGGTGTATTTAAGTATGCTAGTAGTCAGCTTTTATTAAAGTAATTTCTATTGGGTGTATTTTATGGCTTAGCAAAGAGGCAGTATTGGGGTTTTATTCATTGTGGCTTATGATAAAAGGAACTTGAGTGACATATCATAGAGAGGCATCCCATGATAAACTGGTATTTAGAAAACGAGACCAAATGTCTTGGAACACATTAGGAAACAATTTCCCATTAAGTTTTGAAATCTTTCTCTAGGTTCAGTGTCTGTAAAAATAATCATCAGAGTGCTTCAAAGTTATTCGTTTTTTAAGACTTTGAAAGAGCTCCAAATAGGATGTATGTATTTTTTTAATATTTTTATTTTGTAGCACCTGAATACATTTTTCAGTTTTCCTAGTCCAAACTTAGTCATCACTGCCTTGCTAAATATAATCATGTTTGCTTGGACAATATCACAAATAGATTTTCAGAAAATTCCAGTGAAATATCAAGTATTTTGACTGACACACAGAACTCGCTGTAACATTATTATGAAATGGACAGAAAGGTATCTTTTTGTAGTAGTGTAGTGGCAGTAAATCTCAATTCCTACAAAATCTGCCTTCTATTTCAAGCCTCAGTGTTAGAATTATTCTAATAATTTCTCCCATAGAACAATGCAGACTGAAAGGTATGATTAGACATTTTACCATGATTTACAATAATTAATACAATCTAATAATGTGTAATAATTTTGTATATTTCTACTCTGTGGTATAATATTCATAGGGAATATATCAGTCAAGCAGATTTATATATATCCTATTTCCAGTTTCCTAAAGGTCACCGAATTCTATCCACCCCACCAAATTGCCCTTGGAAGCATTATAGTAACACAATATGTATGCAAAAATGCAATATACCAGCAATTTTACTCTTATAATACATCAGATTTAATGCCTCATCTGATTCCATCTTTACTTTTTGTTATTGTAGACGTTGTTCCACTTTTAAGAAATGTTTTATGTAATTAAAAAACACCAACCAGACATCCCCATTTAGCAAATATTTACATTAAAGAAAACAGAAAACTTTATTTGAGCATCTCTTATAGGAAAGATAATAGTCTTTTGGAACTGAAGCAAATATTTTGAATTAATCTTATACATTGAAAGTAAAAATCCTTGTTAATTGTATTTTCTGTATTTTTGAGTCATATGATATTGAAATATTATGATAGCAAATATTAATCAAGTCTCAGCCACGCATGGTGGCTCACTGTAATCCCAGCAGTTTGCGAGGCCGAAGCAGGTGAACTGCTTAAGTCTAGAAGTTCGAGACTAACTGGGGGAACATGGTGAAACACAATCTCTACCAAAAATACAAAAAAAGATTAGCCAGGCCTGGTGGCACGTCCCTGTAGTCCCAGCTACTAGAGAGGCTGAAGTGGGAGAATTGCTTGAGCCCAGGAGGTCAAGGCTGCAGTGAGCAGTGATCATGCAACTGCATTTCAGCCTGGGCAACAGATTAAGACCCTGTCTCAAAAATAAATAAATAAATAGTCTCCTTTAATGCACAGAATGCGAAGCATTGTGAACTGGACAGAAAATTATCTTCAACTTTTCATTATTTTAAAGTTGGTAGGCCAGGTGATTTGTAAGCCATGTTTTAGCTGTGGTAATTTGCCAAAGGACTTTATAAATTAAGCACAAAGAATTTCATCTTTTTTATCAGTAAACTTGGAACCATATTTTGATTATACAGTTGATTATCATTATTTGTGGTAGTTGGGTTCTGTAAAGCAAATAGTAGAGTCATTGCTCATAGAGAAAAAATATGAGGGGGTGGAGCCAAGATGGCCGAATAGGAACAGCTCCTGTCTTCAGCTCCCAGCCTGAGCCACACAGAAGACAGGTGATTTCTGCATTTCTGCTTGAGGTACTGGTTTCACCTCACTAGGGAGTGCCAAACAGTGGGTGCAGGACAGTCGGTGAAGCGCACTGTGCGCGAGCTGAAGCAGGGCGAGGCATTGCCTCACTCGGGAAGTGCAAGGGGTCAGGGAGTTCCCTTTCCTAGTCAAAGAAAGGGGTAACAGACAGCACCTGGAATATCGGGTCAGTCCCACCCTAATACTGCGCTTTTCCAACGGGCCTGGAAAACGGCAAACTAGGAGATTGTGTCCCACACCTGGCTTGGAGGGTCCTATGCCCACGGAGTCTTGCTGATTGCTAGCACGGCAGTCTGAGATCAAGCTGCAAGGTGGCAGCGAGGCTGGGGGAGGGGTGCCCGCCATTGTCCAGGCTTGCTTAGGTAAACAAAGCAGCCAGGAAGCTCGAACTGGGTGGAGCCCACCACAGCTCAAGGAGGCCTGCCTGCCTCTGTAGGCTCCACCTCTGGGGGCCAAGCACAGACAAACAAAAAGTCAGCAGGAACCTCCACAGACTTAAATGTCCCTGTCTGACTGACAGCTTTGAAGAGAGTAGTGGTTCTCCCAGCACACAGCTGGAGATCTGAGAACAGACAGACCTCCTCCTAAAGTGGGTCCCTCACCCCTGAGCAGCCTAACTGGGAGGCACCCCCCCAGTAGGGACAGACTGACACCTCACTCGGCCGGGTACTCCTCTGAGACAAAACTTCCAGAGGAACTTTCAGACAGCTGAATTTGTGGTCTCACGAAAATCCGCTGTTCTGCAGCCACCGCTGCTGACACCCAGCCAAACAGGGTCTGGAGTGGACCTCTAGTAAACTCCAACAGACCTGCAGCTGAGGGTCCTGTCTGGTAGAAGGAAAACTAACAAACAGAAAGGACATCCACACCAAAAACCCATCTGTACATAACCATCATCAAAGACCAAACGTAGATAAAACCACAAAGATGGGGAAAAAACAGAGCAGAAAAACTGGAAACTCTAAAAAGCAGAGCCCCTCTCCTCCTCCAAAGGAACGCAGTTCCTCACCAGCAACGGA
>NW_026652277.1:77260738-77319135 GCF_009828535.3 Hylobates moloch
ATACCCAAAGGACTATAAATCATGCTGCTATAAAGACACATGCACACGTATGTTTATTGCGGCACTATTCACAATAGCAAAGAGTTGGAACCAAGCCAAATGTCCAACAACGATGGACTGGATTAAGAAAATGTGGCACATATACACCATGGAATACTATGCAGCCATAAAAAATGATGAGTTCATGTCCTTTGTAGGGAAATGGATGAAATTGGAAAACATCATTCTCAGTAAACTATCGCAAGGACAAAAAACCAAACACCCCATGTTCTCACTCATAGGTGGGAATTCAACAATGAGAACTCATGGACACAGGAAGGGGAACATCACACTCCGGGGACTGTTGTGGGGTTGGGGGAGGGGGGTGGGATAGCATTAGGAGATATACCTAATGCTAAATGACGAGTTAATGGGTGCAGGAAATTAACATGGCACATGGATACATATGTAACAAACCTGCACACTGTGCACATGTACCCTAAAACCTAAAGTATAATAAAAAATAATAATAATAATAAAAGAAAAAAAAGAAAAAACATGATTAGGTTCCTATGAGCTTCTGATCGTAACATTTCAACAGCTGAGCAATATATAACCTTGTTTTATATGTATTTCTATTGAATACCACCTCATTTAATATATATTGTCAATTTTGAACTTTGAACTCATGGCCAGTTATAACTCATGTCTGAAGATACTTTCTCCATAAGGCACATCACAGCCTTCTTGCACTTAGGAACACTTTGTAGAACTTCGGCACTATGCTTGGGCACTGTTTTAAATACAAAAATCACTGACAAAAAGCACAAAGATGCAAAAAACATGACACTAAATAGACTGCAAAAAGGTCATTTACATATAGTAGGAGAGCTGAAACAAAAAGACAGCATTCTTTTGTTCTACCTTAGTTGGAACATGTATCTTAGGCAACTCAAGTTTTCTGCCACTCTGCATATGTGCAAGTCCACAGATGCTCATTAAAGCACTGCAGTATTGATTTTGGGGTTACAAATAAATTTTAGTAAGCATGACATTCTAAATAGAGAATATGAGAATAATAAGCATTGATTAGATATACTTTGGAAGTTATGCGAGTGATTTTAGTGACTTTGGTCCTTTTTTCAAACATTCATGTTAATTGAATGCATTTTTACATTCTCTAATGATATGATTCAAACCCTTGTGAAGTGCCCTTGCTGACGCTAGTGCTAGTAGGGAAAAATCTACCCCAAGATCAATAATTTTGGAGTAAATGTTAAATGTTATAAAATACAAAGCCAAAGGCCACCTTGCTGCTCATTTGGAGAAAGAACCCTTTAATAATAGAAATGATAACAGTTAAAAAGAAGTATTTAAGCAACAACTTGCTATAATTATTGTATAACTGTGTGCTCTAAGACTATGTCAATCCAATTTTATACTAATCTCTATATAGAACTAGTCTTGAATAATTTATTTTTTCACCTATGGGGGTTGTTCTGAAGTGCATGCCTAACATAAAATGCAACAACATTGGCCAGGCACGGTGGCTCACGCGTGTAATCCCAGCACTTTGGGAAGCCAAGGCGGGTGGATTACCTGAGGTCAGGAGTTCAAGACCAACCTGACCAACATGGTAAAACCCCATCTCTACTAAAAATACAAAAATTAGCCAGGTGTGGTGGTGCATGCCTGTAATCACAGCTACTTGGGAAGCTGAGGCAGGAGAATCGCTTGAACCCGGGAGGCGGAGGTTGCAGTGAGCTGAGATAGCACCACTGCACTCCAGCCTGGGCAACAAAGCAAGACTCCAGCTCAAAAAAAAAAAAAAAAAAAAAAAATGCAAAAACATTATAAATGCAGAAACCAAAAAAATGCAAAAACACAATGATTATGTATAATTATATATATATATCACTAAGTCATTTCTACGCTCTATGACATATACATTTTGTTATTTTTCCATTTATTCATTCAGTAAATTTTTATGGGTTGTCAACTGTATATCAACTATTACACAAGGCCTAGAAGATACAATGACAAATGAGACACCATACCCGTTTTTGTGAAGCACATAATCTAGTGATAAAGTCAAATAAGAAGCAAAAAATAATAAAAAGGTATTATGTGCTTGTTTGCACAGGGATTCACAGAAGAGATACCTATTTCAGACTTGGTAGGGATAGAGTGAGAAGGGCAGAGACAAACGTTTTGGAAATGTTTCCAGAAGAACAGACATCTGAGCTGAGCACCGAAGAATGAGTAGAAGTTAGAGAGGCAATGATGATGTAATAGGTGTAAAGGAATGGCATGTTCTGAGCCAGAGGCTATGAAAAGACCAGAAGAACAAAAGAAGGTGAGTGCAAAACAGGGAAGCAGAAAGAAATGAGGCCGCAGGAATAAACTGTCTAAAGATCATAAAGAATGGTGCTTTCCTGATTGGTCAAAATACTTAAAATAAAACAGACAGGCATTGCTGAATTTTAAACACAGAAGTGACATGTTGAGTGTGACGGTTTTAAAATATGGCCACAAAATTCTTTGGCACTTGTCCCTTTGAGTCTAGGCTCTATGACTGCTGGGCCAACAGAATACAGCAGACATAATGCCCATCTGGGAAACTTTTCTTTCTTTTGGTATAGATGCTCTTAGAAACCAGCCACTGTCTTGAAAGAGCTCTAAGCAACCCTGGAAAGCCCATATAGAAAGAGGCTTAAAGTTCCTGGCCCCAAGCTGAGCTTCCAGTCAGAACCAACTTGCCAGCCACGTAAATCAGCCATCTTGGAAGTTCTTCTTCAGCCCTTGAGTGTTTCTTTTGACTCCGCATATAGTAGAGATGGTCCTTTCCCCCAAATTCCGGTCCAGCTAGCAGACTTGGGGCTTAATAAATTATATGGATTTTAAGCCCCTGAACTTTGAGGTGGTTTGTCATGCAGCAATGGATGACTAGGACAGTGGGACTGGTTTTTGTAGAGGTGACTGACGTGACGTCGTTGTATTATGGAAGTATGATTGGAGAATGCAAAACTAGAGATAGGGAAGTCACCTGGAAGTCCACTAAAGATCCAGAAGAAAAAAAGATGATGGCCAAAACTTAGGTAACTAGAGTTGGGAACACTTACAATGGTGAACTGCACACATACCATGGGTAAATTCTATGGTAGGTAATTACACATTAACAGTGTCCAAAAAATAAAAGTAAAACACAATGTTCAGGTTATGGCTTGAACGATTACATATATATGATTTTAATGTTAATGTGAGAATTATATAAAGAAATCTATTCCTCCTTGCACTTTTGCTTATTTCCATGACAGTGCGAATGGTTATCTTGCCAGTAAAAATCTTAGCTAGGCTCCTTAATTAATTACCAATGTTATATATACAATATTCCCGCTCAACATACCTGCATTTAAGAAAAACCATTCCACACAAAATTGAATTGTCTCATGTTTTATTTTTAATAGAAGTATCAGTTTGAGAGAATTAGTTGGTAGGAGGTATTTTATAGTATATGCAAACCGTTAACTGCTCTATTTATCCTAGGCTTTATTCTTCAGCCACGCTGCTACTGTGTGCTGAATTGTATCAGCCTCTCAATTTCTTTCACTCAGTTGACTAAATTTGTTTTAGTCACATCTTACATTGAAGGGCTTAAGCACTTCAACAAAGCATAGCATTTCATTTATTTTAAAGATTTATTGAAAACATTATTTAATACATCATTCCAGTATTACCTATTTGCAAAATAAAACTTACATATCAAGAAAAGTTATTTACCTGCTAAATCAGTATGCATTTGTACATGTATAATATAAATTATGCACTTGACTAGATTTTCTTTGGCCACCAGGAAGTTTAGAGTGAAATTTGTGATTCGGATCTTATAATAGAAACTCATGATTTGCGTGACTACATCCTCACTTTCAACCTGGTCTTGAGCTGCCATTTTAGGTATTATTTACCTAATTCCGATTTTTGTTTACTTTTCTTCATGTTATTGGGTTATGTTAGAATTTTTGTGTTAGTTATTAAAAAACAAATATTGCTGGCATCAGTAGAAAAGGAGAATTTATAATAAAAAAACTCAGGTAAGTATGGAATCTTTTAATTTGTTAAGCTTATTTATTTATTTATTTATTTATTTTTTTGGTCTCTTATTCCTGCTCCTCTCTATGCATTTGCTGAATTTTGCCTAGATGTGGCAGGAAGAATATGCCCCCCTCATAGAGCCAAAACATTCACGCTACAGGTCTTATCATGTGAAAAATGCATCATTTTGTCTACTTGTGTTGTTTGTCTTTCTCTCTCTCTCTCTCATCTACCCTTGCTTCACACTTACTTATTCACTTTTACGCTCTCCACCAATTCCTAGATTTCTAACAAAGAGACTTCACTTGGATCAGCTTGGGGAAATTGCTCACCTCCAGTGCTCAACACAAAGGCCAGAAGGTTGTGGGACAACCAGGAAGCTCAGCGGCAGATGGGCATTTCAGAGCCAGGCAGACATGCCAGATGATGTCTACCTCAGCATTCAGTAAGGTCCTTCAAACTCTTTGCAGAAAAACTTATCATTATAATGAGCCATTGGTCCCCTCACAACCTAGGAGGTATATAACTTTTATCATTGCCATTTTACAGATAAGGCATGAGGAGTTTGTGACTTGATAAATACAGGAATTAAGTAGCAAAGCTGGGATTTTAACTGAGATGATCTTGTTCAAGTCTGAGATTTAGCCACTATACGACACTCGTTTCTATGGAAGGGAAGAAGAATGAGGAAGTTCTACATAGTGCACTGCCCTCCTCATAATGCATTATCTAGAAGAGTTGACAGTTACATTTAGATAATTAAATATCCAACACAGGACTTTCATACATCCATTGTTTCAAAATTAAATTGTTAGTGCTGCAATACTTGTACTGTACCAAGAAAATATATTTAATATATGAAATTATTTTAAGAGACACGGCCACATTTTTCTAAACTTTTATTTTTCGTAAGATGCAGTCCGAATCAACATTGTTTCCCCCCCCATTTCCACCCCCCAAATTAATGTTTTACAAAAACAATCTAATACTTAATGTATATTTGAATAATGTTTACATAACTGTTAGTAACTAAAAATAGAAGAAACACTCCAAACTAAGGTACAGCATTTAATTTTAATATAAAATTTTGACATGTTTGGTATCTTATGATAAGGTCACCACAATAAAAGAGACGGAATTATACATTTTACCTTAGTTCCTTTTTACTTTGCATTTAAATAAATGATTCAAGAATCAATATTCATTCATAATTTCTGAGGGCCTAGTGTGTGCCAGGTACTAAACTAAGAGCGGAATAGTTACACACGCCATATATTTTGAAATAATAATCTTTCAAAATAGATATTAAGATTCAATTTTTCAGATGAGGCAAAATTACGCAGAAAATTCAAGTTGCTTCTGAAAATCATATGCCAGAATCTGAGTTTCCTTCATCCTAACAAACATTTTATTCTACAGTACTCCATGAAAATCTAAAAGCTGCATTTCTAAAAATCTTCTTGGTAATTAGAGCCTGATCAAAATTGTCATTATTATAAACCGTCTACCTCTCAAAAGAGCTATATATGTATGAAGGCTGACCAACTGTTCACTGCTTCACTTAGGGACAGGCTGGGTCAAAACTATGATAATTGATAGATATAGGATGAGGCTACATACCTAACAGAAATGTTAAACACAAAGCAACTTCTGTCAACATAAATCATTGGTTCTTTAAATGGCAGCACAGTTTAAGAATGACATACTGAATCAATCCCTAACTAATTGAAAAATTAATTAGTGCCTGTCATTTTAACTCTGAGTATTTTTAAGCTTCAGTGTGAATATAGTTAACCAGCTTCCTGCAAGAAGCCGGTTTGAAAATGCAGTGCAACTGTTGCCTAAATTTTTCACAAGATAAGATATCATCCTTTGTAGTCTTACGTACCTTAAGGCTTAAAAATCCATCAACCCACTAATATCTATCATGACACACTAGTAAATTGTGTCATTATATCTCTTTTATTGTATGTCTCGTAAATTTAGCTATTGCTGCTGGCCTCATTAGGGTCTATTAGATTTATTAATCCTAGAAAGATAATAAAATGTGTTTAAATGTGTTTATGTTTACTATTTTCCCTAAAGCTAAATGTTGAGTATTTTAATATATTGAATATGCTAAAGGATAAAAAAAAATAACACAGGTAAGCATAAACACTGATAACGACTTCTTCAGAAGACACAATTTATACATCTATTACGTATTATTCTAGCTCCTTTAGTCATCATGGAAGTGAAGTCCAAGAGTCATTCTATCAGAGATAATGACTCAACATCTACTGAGTACCTACTAGTAGCCGTGCTGTATATTGATGTTCTGTGCTTATCCTTCAATACAGCCTTATGAAGTGGATATTATTATCTCCATTCTGCAGATAACAAATAGAGAATCTAAGAGGCAAAGCTTCTTATTAAAGGCACCATAGCCAATGGGGTATTAAGTATATGCAAGTCTGTGTTCTTTCTATAGCACTAGACTATCCCATAGCCAATGGGGTATTAAGTATATGCAAGTCTGTGTGTCTATCTATAGCACTAGACAATATCAAAAAATATTTGATATTGACTATCAAATATTTTATCTATTTGTAGATAAAATATGAGAACAGACAATTCAGAAATATGGAAACATAATTAGTAAATAAACAGAAAATAAAATGCTTATTTGTGGGAATGGAAGAAATGTAAATCTAAATAATCATAATATATCATGTGTATTTGTAAAAGACATATTGATTTAAAATGTTAATACCCAAAGCTGGTGAAAATATGATAACACATGCCCAATCCTACTTTGCTTGAGCAACAGTAACGTATTACAGTATTTTAGAAAAGTGCTTGGAATTATGTACCACTAGTCAAAACACACTTATTCATCTTAATTCTATGATCTCTTTCTGAAAATTTAGCGTGAGAAAATAATACAAAATAGGAAATCTGTTTTTATATAAAGATATTAATCATCACATATGGAAATGGTCATGTAAATTATTATACATCCATTGGATAGAATATTATGCAAAATAATATGGTTTGGCTCTGTGTCTCCACCCAAATCTCACCTTGAATTGTAATACAAATTGTAAGGCCAATTATAATTTGCATTTGTAATCTGAATTGTAATTGTTGAGGGATGGACCTGGTGGGAGGTGATTGGATCCTGGGAGTGGTTTTCCTCATGCTGTTCTTGTGATAGTGAGTGAATTTTCACAAGATCTGATGGCTTTATAAATGGCAGTTCTTTCTGCTCTCTCTCTCTCTCTCCTGCTGCCATGTAAGATGTGCCTTGCTTTCCTTCCACCTTCTATCAGAATTGTAAGTTTCCTGAGCCCCCACCCCAGACATGTGGAACTGTGAGTCAATTAAGCCTTTTCTCTTTATAAATCACCCAGTCTCTGGTAATATCTTTATAACAGTGTGAGAATGGACTAATACAGAGAATTGGTACTGGGAGTTGGGGCACTGATGTAAAAATAACCTGAAAATGTGGAAGCAACTTTGAAACTGGGTAATGGGCAGAGGTTGGAACTGTTTGGAGGGCTCAGAAGACAATAGGAAGATGTGGGAAAGTTTGGAATTCCCTAGAGACATGTTGAATGGTTTTGACCAAAATGCTGATAGTGGTATAGACAATGAAGTTCAGGCTGAAGTGTCTCAGATGGAGATGAGAAATTTATTGAGAACTGGAGTAAAGGTCACTCTTGCTATGCTTTAGCAAAAAGATCAGTGACATTTTGCCCTTTCTCTAGATATCTATGGAACTTTGAGAGAGATGGTCTGAAATTGGAACTTATGTTTAAAAAGGAAGCAGGGCATAAAAGTTTGGAAATTTTGCAGCCTGACCATGTGATAGAAAAGAAAAACCCATTTTCTGGGGAGAAATTCAAGCCAGGTGCAGAAATTTGCATAAGCAATGAGGATCCAAATGTTAATCACCAAGGCAATTGGGAAAATAGCTCCAAGGCATGTCAGAGATCTTCATGGCAGCCCCTCCCATCACAGGCCCAGAGTCCTAGGAGGGAAAATGGTTTTGTGGGCCAGGCCCAGGGACATGTCACTCTGTGCAGCCTCAGGACTTAGTTCCCTTATCTTAGCTACTCTAGCTCCAGCCATGGCTAAAAGGGGCTGACATACAGCTCAGGTCATTGCTTCAGAGGGTGCAAGACACAGACTTTGGTGGCTTGAAGGTGTTGGGCCTATAGCTATACAGAAGAGAAAAGTTGAGCTTTAGGAACCTCCACCTAGATTTCAGAGGATGTATGGAAATGCCTGGATGTCCAGGAGAACCTCTGGTGGGGCAGGGCAGAAGGGAAATATGGGGTTAGAGCCCTCACACAAAGTCCCCACTGGGGCACTGCCTGGTGGAGCTGTGAGAAGAGGGCCACCATTCTCCAGACCACAAAGTGGTAGATTTACTGACAGCTTGCACCATGCATTTGGAAAAACCTCAGGCACTCAATGCCAGCCCATAAAGGCAGCTGTGGGGGTTGTACCATGCAAAGCCACAGGGGTGGAGCTGCCCAAAACCATGAGAGCCCACCCCTTGCATCAGTGTGCCATGGGTGTGAGAGGCAGAGTCAAAGAAAATTTTGGAGCTTTAAGATTTCCTGACTGCCAGCTGGGTTTTGACTGGGTTTGGACTTCCATGAGGCCTGAAGCACCTTTGTTTTGGCCAGTTTCTCCCATTGTGTCCCCACTGTATCTTAGATGTAACTAACTTGTTTTTGATTGTATAGACTCATAGGCAGAAGGGATTTTTGGATTTGGACTTTTGAGTTAATGCTAGAATTAGTTAAGACTTTGGAGAACTGTTGGGAGGGCATGATTGTGTTTTGAAATGTGAGTACATGAGATTTGGGAGGAGTCTGGGGCAGAATGATATGGTTTGGTTGTGTCCCCACCCAAACCTCATCTTGAATTGTAATTGGAATTGTAATCTCCAGGTGTCAAGGTAGGGACCTGGTAGGAGGTGACTGGATCATGGGGGTGGTTTTCCTCATGCTGTTCTTGTGATAGTGAGTGAATTCTCACAAGATCTGATGGTTTTATAAATGACAGTTTCCCCTCTTCTCTCTCCCTTTCCTGCTGCCATGTAAGGTGTGCCTTGCTTTTCCTTTGCCTTCTGCCATGATTGTAAGTTTCCTGAGGCCTCCACAGCCATGCAAAACTATGAATCAATTAAAACTCTTTCCTGTAAAAATTACCCAGTCTCTGGTAGTATCTTTATAGCAATGTGAGAACTGACTAATATACAGGTCTTACAATTATTACAAAAAATATCTTATTATTATCTTTAAAATATTATTATAAAGTAAAAATATCTAGATAAAATATTATATAAGAATAGTTATCAAAATTACATAAATATAGATAAAGGAAAAAAGATTGTATGGAAGCACACAAAATTTCTAACAGGGCTGATGTTACCATGAATTGTATGTTTCCCATATATACTATACACTTTATTAAAAAAAATCCTAAAAGAAAGAATACCAGAAGTCTACAACTAAGCCTGCAAATCAAAGTGTAGAATAATAATTGGGTGCAGTCAATTCCTAAACACAATAAGACAGTATCAATTATTTTGGAGAATGTATATATTTGACATCATCAGCAATGGTTTTCTTATGATGATAAAGCTTGACAAGATCAATCTAGAAGGAATATTTCCATCAGTTTGTGGGTTTTGTCTATTGTCTATCAAATGAGATCATGTATAGAAAAGGGCTTGATTAGCTCTGGCATGTACATATTGTATTATTTTTGCTATTATCAAGAAAAGAATATATGGACTATATATACCTTTTGGGATCCAGATCTACTCAAGCCTGTGATCAGGGTGCTGTTCTATAAACTAGATTTTTTTTTCTTATTCTACTCAGTGAACACATCCTTCTGAATGCTTGTGCCATATTTTTTCTCCTCTATACATTATTCTTGAAATAATCACACTGAGGGAGGACATGGAAACTCACTTTTGTGTTAGGTTGGTGCAAAAGTAATTGCAGTTTTTGCCATTAATACAATCTCTAATTTTGTGAATAGTAAGAATCAGCAAGAATCTGTAAAAGATTATAGAGTGAAATAGTAAATATTAATAACATTATAAAATCTAATAGTCACAGGATATTCATACAGAAATAAGTTCAAAATGCAATCATGTCCAGGTGTGGTGGCTCACGCCTATAATCCCAACACTTTAGGACGCCAAGGTGGGCAGATCACTTGAGGTGAGGCATTCAAGGCAAGCCTGGCCAACACGGTGAAAGTCCATCTGTACTACAAATACAAAAATTGGCTGGGCGTGGTGGTGCATGCTTGTAATCCCAACTACTCAGGAGGCTGAGGCAGGAGAATCACTCGAACCCAGGAGATGGAGGGTGCAGTGAGCCGAGATGGCGCCATTGCACTCCAGTCTCGGTGACAAGAGTGAAACTCCTCTTTAAAAACACATGCAATCAGGTTTTTAAATATTATATTAAAGTGCAGTTTTTACATAACAATTATTTTGTCAATTTAAAGAGTTTTTAAATCATTTTGTGCTTCAAAATATTTAATGTAGTTTTAAATTACTGCACCAAGTATTTCCCATATCAATACTGTTCACTGACATATCATCTACATATTTAATAATGGATATCAGGTAAAATATTGTGCATCTTTAATCAACTAAATTTAAGACTTCAAATGTTTTTATTGAGATTCATTAAACTGACAAAATTTAATAAACAGAATGCAATAAATAGTACTTTCCAATATAATCTAAATGGGAGGAGCTTTTGCATAGCATTTACTGTTTATCTCATAATGACTTCCACTTTTCCTGCTTGTTTTTCAATCAGATTTATTCCATTTTCTCAGGTGAGTGAATTAGCCCCTTCAAATTCACAGACCATGTCTAGTATCTCCAGACTTCCCACCATCTTTCCCCACCTTTGTTGCTTTTGTCTAAAGGGATAATAGGCTTCTTGGAAAAATAGTTTGTAGGTGACATGAGTTTTACATGAAATTGCTGAGGAACTAGGGAAAGGTGGCATATGTGGGCATATGTTGGTTTTGAAATGATTTCAACACTGTAAAGCAGAAGGAAATCTAGCACTTTCAGAAATAGCAAAGGAGAAAGATTTCTGTAGATATCTGTAACTGTTCATATAATTTTGAATTTTCTATTTTTCACACTTTACAAGGATCTCAAATTTGTACATGATTGTCTTTTTGTGGCATTTGTTGCAGCCCAAAGAAGTGCTCACTGTTATCTCAGTACATAACATCCTTGATAATTCTTTAGAGATGCATCGACTCACTAGGAATCAGTTACCAATGGACACTAATAAGCACATAGCAGTCTGAAACAGAGGAACATGAACACAACAGCTTAGGAAATGTAAGGCAGCGTGACTCATAATATATCTCATTCAAGCTATTGATGCACAATGGGCACAAAAATAAAATCTGTGCCCTTTACTATTAAGAACAGAAGCCTGGCAAACCCCTTCCAAATAGCCACTCTATGCAGAATGAAAACATGCTGTTGCTTTTTCTCACATGCATATGAAGAGTGAGAAGTTTAAAAGACTAGAGGGAAAAAAAGTAATACCTCAAAATTATGTATGTGACAATATGTCCTTTGGTAAATCTACTTGTGAAAGATAAAAGAGATGTTTTAGACAAACAAAGCCCATGCCTGGCTAAACTAAGCAGTGATCCTGGAAGATCATTGCCTCATTTCCCATTGTGTTTCTACTGTGCTAATGCATGTCAAGCATTTAGAAGAGTTTCTGGCACATAGAAACTTTTTTCTTTTTTTTTCAGAGAGACAAGGTCTCACTATGTTGCCCAGGCTTGTCTCAAACTCCTGGGTTCAAGTAATCCTCCTTCCTCAGTCTCCCAAAGTGCTGAGATTACAAGTGTAAGCCATCACACCCAGCCCAGAAATATTTAATAAATATTTGCTACTACTACTGTGGCTGTGGCTACTGTTGCTGATGCTATGGCTAGTACTACTATTGACTACAAAACTGTAATCTCTAGTGTAAAGTAACAAAATAATCCACCTTTGAAATCAGGAAATCGAAACAAGACTTCAATCTATATCATTTACTAGTTGTGTGGCCTTCCGAAATTAAAATAACTTTTGGAATCTCCCTTCCAAAAGTTATTTTGGAAGGTCCTCCTCCCTGTCTTGTCCTTAAAATAAAGGTATTAATAATAATAATTCATGGAATTGTTATTAGAATGTCATGAAATTAAGTGTGATATATAAATACAATCAGTCATTAACATTCTACATATTATGTTGCAGATTTAAAATTAAATGGTTTTCAGTCTTTTATTGGCTAATTTTGATGTGACAATTTCTAAATTTTTACCACATGAGTATAAGTTGCAGGACACAGCATAGTCTTTCTAGCATCACACTATATGAACTTGAAAATAAATTCCGTCTGTTCTCCCCCCGCCCGGTCTCCTTCACGAACAGCAATGTACTTACTCATTTGTGCTACCTGGCGGCTTGGTTACCAAAATAAATGTATTAGCAACATCAGATTTGGTTAAAATACTTCCCTTCTCAAGGAATGTATAAATGAATTTGCATAAAAATAGAACCGGCATACAACAGTTTCCCAACCATAGATACTCTTCTACCCACTTATCATAAACTCTGGAGGTCTTTGCCTTGCATTCAGCAATTCCAGCAGTTAACCCCTTAGGCAAAATTCATTTGCTGCACATCTATTATATACTCAAACATAGTTTTAGCAACAGTATGAATATGAAATTAAAATGTTCCTGCCTGCCCAGGCGCGGTGGCTCACACCTGTAATTCCAGCGCTTTGGAAGGCCGAGGCAGGCAGATCACGAGGAGTTCGAGACCAGCCTGGCCAACATAGTGAAACCCGTCTCTACTAAAAACACAAAAAATTAGCCAGGCGTGGTGGCGGGCACCTGTAATCCCAGCTACCCCAGATGCTGAGGCAGGAGAATTGCTTGGATCCAGGAGGCGGAGGTTGCAGTGAGCCAAGATCATGCCATTGCACTCCAGCCTGGGCAACAGAGCGAGACTCTGTCTCAAAAAAAAAAAAAAAAAAAAAAAAAAAGTTTCTGCCCTTGAGGACCTTACAGCTCCATTGTCAAAGCAAGGTATGCATTCACAACAACAACAACAAAAACTTAAAATGAATTTTGTTAATTTCATAGAGCACAGAAGGCAAAGCCAATTATATGAATTGATGGAAGAATAAATCATCAATAAATTGATGAAGCAGAATAAATCTGAAGTATTCTGAAAGTTTTGAAAATATTCTAAGTCTAAGATCTAAGTCTAAATTTAAAGCCTGAATCACTACTTTGAAAAGTCTGTCTTCTTTCTCCTCTTCTCTTTTTCTCTTTGACCACTTTACTTCAAAAATGTTACCACCAGGCAACTGCTCAAATCGGATAAATTGCTGTAGAGACATTGGATATGTGGCCCCAAAATGCTGTTTCCTACTTCATTTGATGATGCTTAGCATTTGGTTTTCAGTTGAGATTTCTTGTGAGTTCATACCTTCAGCATCATAACTAATACTTTTATTCCAGCAAGTAGACAGATAAATTTGTTCACCTAAGTATAGCTGGCTCTGTATAAATAGACTCTTTATATATGATCCTATAACCTAAACATCCTCTTAGTATTAATAGCTATCTTTCTTTGTGATTTCTTCTCTTTGAGGATTTCTTGCTTTTTGGTGCCCCAGAAGACTCCCTTGGGATTTGCTGTCAGTAAATAATTATGTTAAAATTATCTGACTGTGAGATTATTTATTCATTGGAGATTATTTACGCTCTCATGGCCAAACAGTGTATGGCTAGAATGCAAGGGAGGTCTTATTTCCTTCCTGTTCTTTCCATGCCACTGTGATTTTTCCCTCTGTCAGTAAGCCTTTATCTTTTGAGGTGCATGCCATCTTAGGCTACCTTTTCCACAGTTCTTCACATTATCTACCAATTTTTAGATCATACCTCCACATTTAGCTTCATTTTTCTCAACTCACACCCTTTCTTTCATTACAACTCAGCTAATTTCAAGATCTAAGTGAGTTTTAACAACTACCTATAGGTGAATGATGCTAAATCCATATTCTAGCATCCTTCTTTCTCTTAAACTCAGGAATAATTCCTCCTCCCGGATCTATTCATTCCAAATCATTCTGGAACTCTGAACTATAGATTTTCTTGCCTCCTTCTTGTATCTGAGTTTAAAAAGTATCTGTGTGTGTTTCTCCCCTATAGCATATAAACATTCTCAATTATCTGACATTTTCCCCAGAAAAGTTTTTAATGAATTTCCCTTCATAATTTGCTGCTTCCTTCTGTCCTCTTTACTAGCAACTTCTTTAAGAAGTTTCTACCTCTACTTCTTCACCACATTGCAATTTGGCTCCTAATAGTAAACTGTACTGAAATTTCTGGAATGAAAGTCAGCAGCGGCTTCTTATTGGTCAAATTCACCCCTATCTTATGTTTTTATCTATCTTATGTTTCTACATCTGGTTCATCACTGCCTCCTCTTCCCTTCAATTCTTATGTATCAATTTTACCCAGGAGGAGTCGAACACCGTTAGTTACTAAACAGTCATTTCCTGTCTCCTTTCCCTCACTGGCAAATCCCATTGCCTAAAACGAAGGCTGAAAATGAATGTCATTCTCTTTCCTGAACCTCCCTTAAGATTTTTGTGGCGTATGGTGAGTTCTTTCCAATGATGCAAAGAAAAATCTTCTACCAAGTCTTCTCAAAAACACTCCACAAATAGAAAGGGAGATGAAAGATTAAAACTCTCATCCATTCTATTGTTCCTTGCTATATGTGGACTGCTTGTACAAGTAAATGATATCTGCAGCTTTGGGGACCATTTTTTGACAATAAGGTCATAGGTTAAAAAAAAAAGGTGAAAAGACCCTTAGTCCTTGATGACAGCGAGTGTGACCAAATCAACCCTGCAATTGCTGACCTGCTGATTTCTTGTTCTAAAAGAATAAATACGTTTTTTGGTAACTCACTTTTAATTTTTCGTTACCAGTACTCTTCTCAATTCATCTCACCTTTAATCCCATTTAATCTTTTGGCTCCAACTATAATACACTGCATGTGACATAGAAAGCACACAGTGGCCTGGCACACAATTGTCTTATCTTCAAGATACCTTTCTATTGTCTTCTGGATAAAATACAAGCTCTTTAGCATGGCAGAAAGGTTCTGTCTCAAGTTGACCCTGTATTTTGACCACACAAACTTTGTGTGTCTTTTTCCATGCTGATAGCCTTGGGTTGTTCTTCCTGCCCCTTTCTGTTTAGCTTTGTAAAGTCTTGTTACAAGTCAAGTGCCAGCTAGTCTGATAACCCTTGCTTTCTGCTGGAGGCACTTAAACACTCCCTCCTCTATGTTTGTGGCATCTGTTCATACCTTTATTATAGCATTTATCAACTTATATGGCAATGATTTGTTTACCTGTCTCTCTTTACACTGTGTGTGCCATGAGAAAAGGAACTGTTTCTTATCTAAGTGAGCCCAGATCCCAGCTCACTGTCTGGCACAGAGTGGAAACCCAATTAATTATTCTGTTATGAGTAATGACTCTTGCTCATCAGTTCCTCAGGAGCAAAAGCCAGATAATAGCCTGATTTTTATTTCCTTTTAAATTCTGAAAAGATGACAGTCCTAAAAAGCGTATGTTGTGAGATAACAACAAGAACATTGGCTGAAATTGTGCCACATATGTATTAGAAAACATTAAACATAGCCAATGTTTCAATACATCATGTTAATTAATTACAACAGCCATATTTTTACAATGTCAGTAAGGGATATTGCTCATACTTTACTATCTCGTTGCAAATATGTAAGCAAGGCAAACATCTATCAGAGGATAATTTCGATTATATCATTAACTTTCTATGTTAATACAGTTTTTCCTCTGGGAATCTCTCAAACAGAATCCCTAACTTTTCTTTGGAAAAATCAGAGCCACCCCTCTTCCTTGTGGCATTCTTCTGCTTCACAACTCTTGCAGTATGCCACTGGAGGAGGACGTGGTCATCATTTCTTTCTTCCCTGGCCAGTCAAAAGGTATACCCATCATATGCCCCCATGTTTTCCTGCAGATGCCTCCTCTGATTTAGAGGGAAGATGGCAGGGTAGAAAGAGGGATGCTCACTTAGCTCTAGTACCATGTTTTGTGGGTAAAGCAAGGGTTTGAGTCATGCTTTAAGGTTCAAATGAAAGAGTCTTCTCATGATTATCTGGATCCCTAACAAAGCTTAACAATTTTCATGCACTTCCATCACTGAACCCCTGTTTTTGAAGTGAGTTTTTGTACTTTACCAAAAAGTCAGGTCATTTCTCATGAAGCCAATCAGTCATCTTTCTCGACTTCATTGTGTAAAGTACAAATGATATTGGCTCCCATAATTGTCACTTAACAGCTTTATTCCTTTGAGGAATGTGAAAAGTGATTTCCAAGCTTTGACTAACCTATGCCTGCACTACTCACAAGAGCAGTAAGAGAGGTTTATCTCCTATTTTCTATGTAAGATGAAAACAAATTGAATATCTGATGATAGACAACACTGAAATTTCACTGCAGAGCGCAGAGCTAGAACCAGGCACCACAACTATCAGCTCAAGATAGTTTGGACAGAAAAAAACAAGGCAAACCAACCAACCAACGAAACAAACCAAAAACCACCCTAGGTAAACATAAATACCTCCACAAATAAAATTTTCAGAATGTTGCAACAAAGCCTGAAATATAAATAATGAATAAATGCTTGTTGAATGGATGCACAAATGAATGGGATTTTTTTTTTTTTTTTTTACTTTTTAAAAATAACTATTCTGATTGGTGTCAGATGGTAGCTCATTGTGGTTTTGATTTGCAAAAGACAGTGTAGCACTTCCACAAAGACCTAAAGACAGAAATACCATTTAACCCAGCAATCCCATTACTGGATATATACCAAAAGGAATATAAATCATTCTGTTATAAAGACACATGCACACATATGTTCATTACAGCACTATTCACAACAGCAAAGACATAGAATCAACCTAAATGCCCAACAGTGATAGACTGGATAAAGAAAATGTGGTATGTCTACACCATGGAATACTATACAGTCATAAAAAATAATGAGATCATGTCCTTTGCAAGGACATGGATCTGGAGACCATTATCCTTAGAACATTAACACAGGAATAGAATATCAAACACTGCATGTTTTTCCCTCTAAGTGGCAGCTAAATGATAAGAACCCATGATCACATAGAGGGGAACTATACACACTGGGGCCTTTCAGAGGGTGGGAGGCGGGACAGGATCAGAAAAAAACAACTAATGGGTACTAGGCTTAATACCTGGGTAATGAAATAATCTGTACAATAAACCCTCATGACACAAGTTTACCTACGTAACAAATCTGCACTTGTACCCCTAAACTGAAAATGAAAGGTGAAAATGTAAATAAATTAAAAAATTAAATTAAAAATTTAAACAGCTAACAGGGAATAGGAAGATACTTGTCAACCAGTACAAAGTTTCGGTTAGACCGGAGGAATAAGTTCTGGGGTTCTATTACACAGCAAGGTGACTATAGTTAATAATGATGTATTATATATTCCAAAAGAGCTAAAAGAAAAGATTTTATGTGTTCTTACCACAAATAAATGATAAATAAGTGAGGTGATGGATATGCTAATTATCCTGGTTTGATCATTTCATGATGTATACATGTATTGACACATCACATTGTACCCCATAAATCTACACAATTATTGTCAGTTAAAAAATCTTAAAAAATAATGTATTATGGTTTTTAATCTCTTGATAAAATCTTGGTTAAATCTAAAAAGTAAATAGTTTCATTCCAAACCTGCTCAATATTAAGGAATGTTCAATTTGGATTTTCAAAAAAATGAGCATCCAGGATAATATTAACTAACAATCTACATATGAAGTTAAATACTTGAGAATATTTTTATGAGACTGTTCTTCATTAATAGTGTTAGTCTGAGAAAAGTCCAGAAGCACCACATCTTTTATTCCTTATGTAAAATTCTCACTAGTTTGTGCCAAATAGCAAATACATAATGAAGATTCCTCCACAACCCCCAATGTTTGGCATACAATTTAGGAGAAAAGTCCAAAACAGGCCTTCCTTTATTTTTTGCATATACATCCAGACTCATAGGCATCTCAAAGAACACTACATAAACAAATAACATTTAAAACAATAAACCTGAAAAGATATAAAATATGCTTTTCTTCCTTCAAAGGAATCTAAATTCATTTAGAGGAAACATGAATCAGGCTAGAGAATACTTGGGATGACAAACAGTTGGTGACACATGGGAGCATTTCTCAGTTCGCTACAATGATTGTACTAACAAATGAGATACTTAGCAGAGTGGAACAAAATTAATGTAAACTTTATAATATAATGGATAAAGAATATTTTTATTGCTATTATAATATCAAAATGCATTTGCTTATTATTGTAAACTAAGAAAGGCAGATTTATATTAGAAATTTGTCCAAGGTATATAGAAACCTAGCCATGGTAGGGGGACATTCTCTTAATCGAATATGATTTCACTTATACTTTAAAAAAATACATATATGTAGTTTGACGGGAAATGTCTGATGAAAGAGACATTTCAATATCATAAACATTCGTTTTTCTATCTTCTCACCATAGCAACTTGACAAAACACCTGCCCTGTTTTCAATCATGATTTTTTGCTCTGTGAAAGTGAGGTAAGAGAGCTTTAGCAAATCATGTGGAGATTGCTTTTTATCTGCAGGGATTGGGATGAAAGACCACCGTAACAGCTCATTTTTATGAGCATACACGATCTTTTAAGCAAGCACCCGTTTTTACTTCTTTGCCTTCTAATTTGGATCACTTCACAGCACTCAAAGAGTTACCTGTGTAAGCCTTCCCTTATCTAGAAATGGTTGCCACTGATGTGATGAATAGGCCAATAGTCTCCTATAGCCTACAACAAACATTCCACCTCTAAGGAAATGAATTACCCCTAAATTAGTGCAATGTTTTCATTTTTATTCTTTTTTATATTTCCACCATCTGAGAAAAACTGGCCTTTAAAATACATTGAACTTGACTGTTTGAAGGAAAATCTGAGCCTGCAATTGGTCTACACAGTTTTTTCCAAATAAAATTATCTTTCATCATGGAAATGTATTACTGTGAAACTTCTATCATTATATTACTAGCAAAAGAAAATAATTTGCTACTTACTGGAAGGCAAAACTCATCAAATTATGTCAAGATGGACTCAGGTCTGCTATAAAAAACCACTAAGGGTTTCAGCTTAGGTGCCTGAAACTGTTAGTGGTAATTTTAGGTAACACTTAGGTAATTTTCACTTTAGAATATTAACATCTAAGTATGTATCATGGGACCCATTTTATATTAAAGAGCGTTTGCTGGGTCATCAATATCAACAGCACATATTAAGAACTACAGAGGAAAGAGGATTCTGGGAAGATGGCAGGGGTAGTGGTGTAGTTATTTAATTTCTCCAAATCCCCACATAAAAAGAGTATTTAAATAACAAAACCAATAAACCAGGATCAGTATTTAAAACAAAACTAGATGGATAGTTAACTCATGAACCCCAGAATACATGGGGTGCAGACAAAGGGCCAATAGACTTTAAAATGCATGGTATCTCTGTATCTGCAGGAGGAAGAGGAAGAAAGCAACAGGGTGGGGTCTTCGGGGACTGAGAGCAGGAGAAAGTTAAAATCATCAGTGGAGCTCACTGGAAAGCAGGGACCAGTAAGGGCAAAGCCAATGAACCTGTGGTGAGTTTGTGAGTGCCACCCTTCCCTGTCAGAAGGACCAAACAATCTGGAACCAAACACACCTATTAACTCTCAGAATTCACCCACCAGGCCTCCCCTCCCAAAGAGGAATGCACATTAAAGAAAAATTCCTGGGAGGGAATCAAAATTCAACAAGACAGAGAAAACAAAAAGAAAGGGTGGGGTGGGGGGAAAGCCCAGACCAAATCTCAGAAGGCACCTTCCCCAATTTTTAAACACAACATAAAACAACAGAAGAAGCTCTGTAGGTTCCATAAGCTTTCCTAAACCCCACCTTAGGAAAATCCACTTCACATAAACAGGAGCAACAGAAAACAATTAAGGCCATATTTCTCAAGGGGTTATAATAAGAAAAAAGGGGAAAAGGTGAAATAATGTACATGTAGACAATAAAAGCATGCCAAAAAGTATACCCACAAAACAGAACAAAACTGTAACCTACTGTTTCAAAGCTAGCTAAGAAACATTAAGAAAATGTTACAATACATTAAAGAATAACATAAATTAGAACTAGAAAAGCTTAAAAGTGATATCCCAAAATTCTGGAAAAAATTAAAAATTAGAGAAAAATTCCAAAAATAAAAAATAAACTAGAAATAACACAATAGAGAATAAACACAACAGATGATGCTTTGGTAAAAGATGAAAAGAGAGTAACTTTAAAAATCGAAAAGTAATGAAGGAAAAGAAAAAAGGATTCAGAAAAAAGCAAAAACTTTGCAGACAGGCAAAAACGTTTGAGCATATGGATAACAGCAGATGAAAGCCAAAATAAAGAAACAGAACAATTACTAAATCCAGTAATCCCAGAATATTTTCCTGAAGTAAAAGATTTTTAAATTGCATATCGACATTGTACACATTAAAGAATCTCAACCCATAACAACTAACACAAATGCATATTCCAGTAAAGTTACATGATGTTTATTATAAAAGAAAGAAAGAAGGAAAAAAATCTTTGGACACCTAGAAAATAAAGGGCATATGACTTACAAAGAAAATTATATTATCATCAGACTTTTCAACTGTAACGCTTTGTGCCAGAAGAAAATGCAGTATCATATTACGATACTCAAGAAAATGCAATTGTGTGCCAAGGATTTTTTTTTTTATCCAACCAAAGAGATTTTCAAGTTCAAAGGACATAGGCAAACTCTTATTAGTATGCAAGAACTACAGGAATGTCATTCCCATGAGCCCTTACTAAGGAATCTATAAGAAAACAACCTTTAGACAAGCAAAGTGACTAGAGAGACATTGACATAAGGACTGCGGGTACATATAGTTACTTGTGGCACTGAGACTAAATAAAGGCCAAGGGGGAGAGAAAATGGTGTGAAATGACTATATCCTCAGGCAATGTAGGTATAGAACAACTCTAAAAAACAGAATAGAGAGAACAAAAGCACTACAATGCTAACAGTTTCAGAAATCAAATTGGTGGTCGTATTAGCACTGCTACTCTGAGACTATTGAATGTGCACTGTTCAATAAAATAAATGAGCAATGATAAAAGTTTCTATCATTGCCCATGCCCATGAGAACCAGTATTTTCAGTAAGAAATAAAGGAGACATAGATGCAATAAAAAAGAGGTTAAGGAAATGCCCTGTAGTTTTGAATTTGAGTAGGAAACATCAATCTGAACTTAAGGTAGGTGGTCATCAGTGCAAGAGAGAAAAACATGAGTGAAGAGTATGAAATGAAGAGAGGATTACTATTTTAAATAGGAGGGCATAGGAAGATGACTCTTAAAGAGAGCTGAATGATGTGAGGATGTGAGCCATTTCATATCTGATGCAAAGCAATCTCAGGTGAAGAGACCCACAGGTAAACCATCCTGAAGCACAATGTTGGTACATTTGTCCTGGGAATTTCTTTTCCCCTTTAGTGTGCCCAAAAGTATAAAAGTTCAGAATTCACATGGAAAAAATTCATTCTTATAATGTGATTGACAAGATACATAGAAAAATCTCCCCAGAAAGTTATGAAAACTTTTTCTTCCCATTCTTTCGATTGTTCCCTTGTATTCTAGAAGGAAAGTTCTAAGAAGGATCCCAGTCTTTGCTGCCTCCCTTGGTAGACAGTGGATATTAACAGAGGTAATGTGAAGCAAACACAATGGTGAACTCTGGAACCAGGGTCCCAATTGTGCCACCTATCATTTTTATGATCACTGTCAGGATGCCTGCCTTCACTGTACCTCAATTTCCTCATCTATGCACTACTGGAAATAATAGCATTTGCCTCACAGACTTCTTATAAGGACCAAATGAAATACCACATGTAAAGAACTTAGAATGGTAACTTGGCTTATATAAGACCTCAATAAATATTATCTATTCTTATTTTAGTTTATGAATTATCATTGGATACAGAACCTTCTATCTCAATGTGATGTGGGTTAGAAAATGAAAGATCATATCCCAGTTCTAAAATGTACCAGTCATGTTCCTCAGTCAAGCTCCTTAAACTTGCCAAAATTCTTTCCTTCACTTATAAAGTAGAGATAACAACTATATTCCTAGAACTAATATGAAGGTTCAGTAAATTTTAGTTGAATGTGAATACTTATCGCTTAACACATATTACCATAAATGCTTCCAAAACAAATATTTAATACACAAATATATACATATACCATATCCATCATAAAAAAATTAAGTTATCCTTCTTTCTATGTTCCTGAAAAAAAAGTAGATGGTACTTTCCCACCCAAAATTAAAATTCCAAGAGTGCCTGACTTGGAAGTACATAATGGAATAAAAATTGGAACAACTTGATGAAGGTTAGCATGACCCTACACAAGAATGACATGGAAATACATCAAGTGTTCTCTGTTTTTAAAGCTCTTTGAACTGTACACTTACAATGGAGAATTTTTATTGTGGAAATTATTACTCAACAAACATGTTTTCAAAATGTATGTTACTAGAACCTGAGAAAAACTTTTCTTTTTATTGATTTTCCAAACTGAGGACTTTTCCTTAGACCTGTTACCTGCTCCCCAAAATCTCCACAATTTTTCAAAGATGCTATACATGTAATTATGGGCATGTATTCTTAAGAATACACTCTGGGTAACGTAAGCAGTGAAGATCTGTGTCTAATTAGATGTTCAGTCTTCTATTTCACAAGAGCATCAAAGATGCAATCTTTTTTTTTTTTTTTTTTGAGACGGAGTCTTACTCTGTCGCCCAGGCTGGAGTGCAGTGGCACCATCTCAGCTCACTGCAAGCTCCGCCTCCTGGGTTCACACCATTCTCCTGCCTCAGCCTCCCCAGTAGCTTGGACTACAGGTGCCTGCCACCACGTGAGGCTAATTTTTTGTATTTTTAGTGGAGACAGGGTTTCACCGTTTTAGCCAGGATGGTCTCGATCTCCTGACCTCGTGATCCGCCCGCTTCTGCCTCCCAAAGTGCTGGGATTACAGGCGTGAGCCACTGCACTGGCCTGAAGATGCAATCTTTAGTGGTTGCTTGACTGATAAGGTACAAGGGGAGTTCGAAATCTTTCTTTTCTATTGCCTTCCTGAGCTGCACATAAACAGGTAAGCTAGATTCCACCTACCATGTTTCTTACTAGTGTAAAGAAGTTAATAATTTATACTTTAAGGTTCACCCAACTAAGATTATTTATTATCTTTTAAACCTTACTACTATTGTGTCCGGAATTGGTGGGTTCTTGGTCTCACTGACTTCAGGAATGAAGCCGTGGACCCTCACGGTGAGTGTTACAGTTCTTAAAGATGGTGTGTCCGGAGTTTGTTCCTTCTGATGTTCAGACGCGTTCAGAGTTTCTTCCTTCTGGCGGGTTCGTGGTCTTGCTGACTTCAGGAGGGAAGCTGCAGACCTTCGCAGTGAGTGTTACAGCTCTTAAAGTGGCGTATCTGGAGTTGTTCCTTCCTCCTGTCTGGAGTTGTTCATTCTTCCCGATGGGATCATGGTCTCACTGGCCTCAGGAGTGAAGGTGCAGACCTTCGTGGTGAGTGTTACCGCTCATAAAGGCAGTGCGGCCCCAAAGAGTGAGCAGCAGCAAGATTTATTGCAAAGAGTGAAAGAACAAAGGAGACCTGCGCAGGTTGCCTCTACTGGCTCAGGCAGCCTGCTTTTATTCCCTTATCTGACCCCATCTACATCCTGCTGATTGGTCCATTATACAGAGAGCTGATTGGTCTGTTTTGATAGGGTGCTGATTGGTGCATTTACAAACCTTGAGCGAGACACAGAGTGCTGATTGGTGCATTTACAATCCTCTAGCTAGACATAAAAGTTCTCCAAGTCCTCACCAGATTAGCTAGATACAGAGTGCTGATTGGTGCATCCACAAACCCTGAGCTAGACATAGAGTGCTGATTGGTGCATTTACAATCCCTGAGCTAGACACAGAGTGCTGATTGGTGCATTTTCAATCCTCTAGCTAGACACAAAAGTTCTCCAAGTCCCCACTAGATTAGCTAGACACAGAACACTGATTGGTGCATTTACAAATCTTGAGCTAGACACAGGGTGCTGATTGGTGTGTTTACAAACCTTGAGCTAGACACAGAGTGCTGATTGGTGTATTTATAATCCCTTAGCTAGACATAAAGGTTCTCCAAGTCCCCACCAGATTAGCTGGATATAGGTTGCTGACTGGTGCATTTACAAACCTTGAACTAGACACAGAGTGCTAATTGATGTGTATACAATCCTCCAGCTAGACATAAAAGTTCTCCAAGTCACCACTAGACTCAGCAGCCCAGCTGGCTTCACCTAGTGGATTCCGCACCAAGGCCACAGGCAGAGCTGCCCGCCAGTCCCATGCCATGCGCCCACACTCCTCAGCCCTTGGGTGGTCGATGGGACCAGGTGCTGCAGAGCAGGGCATGGCGCTCATCGGGGAGGCGCGGGCCGCGCAGGAGCCCATGGCAGGGGGGAGGCTTGGGCATGGCAGGATGCAGGTCCGGAGCCCTGCCCTGCGGGGAGGCAGCTGAGGCCCGGCTAGAATTTGAGCACAGCGCCAGCGGGCCAGCACTGCTGGGGGACCCGGCGCACCCTCCACAGCTGCTGGCCCAGGTGCTAAGCCCCTCACTGCCAGGGGCCGGCTGCACCCGCCAGCTGCTCGAGTGTGGGGCCCGCGGAGCCCACACCCACCCAGAACTTGAGCTGGTCCACGAGCGCCGCATCACAGCCCCAGTTCCCGCCCGCGCCTCTCCCTCCACACCTCCCCACAAGCAGAGGGAGCCGCCTCCGGCCTCGGCCAGCCCAGAGAGGGGCTCCCACAGTGCAGCGGCGGGCTGAAGGGCTCCTCAAGCACAGAGTGGGCACCCAGGCCAAGGAGGCACCGAGAGCAAGCGAGGGCTACCAGCACATTGTCACCTCTCACTATTATTTTAAAAATGAGCCACTGGGTGCATTTTCATGAAGAAATAAATTAAGTACAAAAGCCTGAAACCAATTTGTTCCACTTAGTAAAGGCAGTTATTATTTTGTACTGTTATTTCAGTTACCATGGTTTAGTTAAGTAACACTAGACTCCCAACAATATGGTTCAAATTTCAGTTACCAGGGTACATTAACTGTGAGTGACTGCAAAGAACAAAGTTTGCTGCTACCTCTTCAATTAACACATCACTATATAAATAGAAAGTGCACATCATGATCAGTGACAAGCCACGTCACTTCTTTTCAAAGTCTATTAGTGTCTGGTCCCTGTACATTTGTTACTCATGCAGAGAAAACAAAACATGTAGCATAACAGCTATTTCCTGGTGATACAGAGATGCTTTAGGCAGAATAATTTAATTTTTAAAATATTACTACTAGTAGATAATACTCCAGTTGAATCTGCTGGGTACATGAATGAAAATATAAAACTATGCTTTTTACCACCAAACGATTTCATTAATCCAGCCACTGGACCAATAAGTTATTTCAACTTTTGAAAAGCATATTCTCTTAGATGGATTTTTCAGACAGGCTATTGATGCTACAACTGAAGAACATGCCATTTCTTTAGCTGAGTTAGGGAAGAAATATAACATGGCATGCAACTGAGAATATCCAAACACCATGGCAAGTAGTAAAATGCATGCATCATGGCAGAAGCTTCATGGCACTGTGCAAATAACTGCAGGATTTGAATTGTCTGTAAATGGATGAATGAAATAGCTGACTCTGGAATGCTGACAATGAAGCTACCAGAGAGACTCCAGGTCCACAGTCAGAGGAACTTACTGAAGGGAAACCTACCAGAATAAGAAGGGACACTGTCAAAGAAACTCCATATTAAAGAAACTCTCTAGATATTTCATGACATTGAAAATGCAAAGGATGAAGCCTTAAAACCTGATGCAATCTTAGAAAAGCATATAAAAATTTATCAAGCCATAGGAAAAAAATACTCACTTCATATCAAAATTCACATGACACAAAGAAGGCAAGCACTGGTGAACTATTCTTGACAAGATTTTTTTTTTTTTACAAAGAAACAAAACACTTTAATGTTCTATATTTCTAATTTTTAAATTACGCTGCCGCTGAATCAATATTGGTTTCAATATTCCGTTCATTTTTCTGCATGTTTATAACCAAATGAGAGTCCTCAATATTTTTGCAAAAATACTTGTAAAGTTTATGGAACAATCATATCTTTCCACTGATTATTAAGATCACTTTTCATGGTTTTAGCTTGCACAATCATATTTTATGGCCCCTCACTACTGTGCAAAGTGAGGACTACCTGTGTATTCTTCAAGTACTTGGTATTCAGAAGCAAATATTTATATTCAGGACTGATATCATCTACACAAAGCTAAGTTTAAGTGTCATCAAGATACTAGAGCATTTTCATCAATTTTGGAAGTCTAGAAAAATAATTACTAGAGAAGTATGACCTAACATGGAAATATCTTCTGCTGAAGGAACTCTTGGTCTTTCACCAAAAGCCTTATTCTGAATTTCACCAAAGAGGATTGACTAAATAAGCTTTCCCAGATTTCACTATAGGGCATTTGATACGCACTTTGTGCTCACTGCCACACCGCCAATTTAATTGGAGACTTGCTTTTTTTTCTTCTCTAGCCAGTGGCTCTAACTTAGCTACCATAGTGCGTTAGTGTGCATTAACACTGCTTCCATTTACTTGCTAGGTTTATTTCTATTTAGTTAACTGAGAACAATCCTCTCCAGGAACACTTCACATTTCTTTGATATTTAAATTCTAAAATGTTCTGATAAAAATGATGAGTAGACCTGTTCCTACTTCACAGGAACAAAAAAGTTGTCGTTAGCAGAGTTTAAATGAAATCAGGAGGCTTTTTAAATAGATTAAAGGAAGAATTTGAAAACAGTAGTATTTCAAACTTTGGAGAAAGTTATGAAATAAATATCTCTGAAAATGTTTAAAGAAAAGTTTCTGAAAATACATCTATTTGTTGATCAATGAGTTTGTAAGCACCTGCTCAGTATCAAGTATCATTTAGAAATTTCTCTTGGTATTAAGCTCTCTCTTCTAAAAACTAACGGGTAGTTCAAATGCAACAATTTTAAGGTAGAACTAGCAATATGATTTTAAATTTTAATTGCCTTTTACATTTCAAGCATTCTGGTTTTATTTCCTCACATTAACTAAAAATAGTTTGCTCATTTCCATGGCTAAATGTGGAGACCACTAGGATTAACAAGAATATATTCCCATATGTTCTAAGGGGAGGAAAAAATCACTTCTTTAATCTCCTTCAGCCACTTCAACCTGTTTTTTATGCTTGAACAAGTAGGGCCTGAGTCTCCAGACTCTATAGATGGACAACTGTTACTAACACAAACCAGTTAGAATAATAATCAAAAGTGAAAAATAATTAGTACTGTTACTGGGGTGTGTTCGTGTGTGTGTGTGTGTATGTGTGGCTGTGTTTGTATGTTTGGGGGGTAGGACTGCGAACAACTGATTACATCACTGAATTCATCAGTATTATGAAGTAACTGTGTTGATTTTTGGTGCTGTTCTTTCTATGAGGAGGTATCAGATAATTTGTTGAAAATTGTTTTCTTTAGTGATGCTGGAAAAATTGATGAAAAGTAAAAAATCCGAACAGATATATGTGGCTTTGATTCGTAACAGAATATGAAAAAGATGTATGTGTTCTTGAACAAACATGTGACCTGATTTGATTTAATTTATTGGTTCTTTTACTTTTAAACTCATATGTTTTAGGTTCCAAATTCAAGATACAGGAAAATTATTTTTATTATGTATCTATCTGCCAACATCCAAAAGGAGCTGAGACAATTATTTTTAAAATTAATCTCTGTATCATATCAACTACAATTTGAACCAATGTTCATATGAACTTATCTGAACTACCTTGAATCAAGGATGATCTATAAATATTTGCCATTAGTGAAGTAACAAGAAACAGTATAATACCTTTTATTTGTACTTTCATTTAAATTAAATAAGTAAACTGATTCTGTGATTTTAAGTACGTTAGAATCACTAGTGGCACAACAGATGTACTAAATGAGAATTTCTAGAAGCCGGATCTGGGCATAGATACTTTGACAAAACTCCACAGAGTTGATTCTGATGTGTGGCAAAACTTGGGAACTTCTGTTCAAATGTCTAACATTCCAAAAACATTAGGCAGAATAAAACTGAAGTAAATGACAGGGACTCACTCTCAAGAAGTTTAGAATTTTACTGGAAAAAAGATCTTAAAACATAAAAGTTTACCAGGCCATATGAAAACATATAAATACACTATATTGACTCACTGAGAGATAAATTTTAAAGCCATTAAAAATAACACTCGATGAAATAAAGTTCTTCATAATCACTTGCTTCTGATAACTTTTTCTTGATTATTAAGAAATGATCATTAAAATATGTAAATAGACTAAAAAACCAATAAACAAATACATTACACTGGAAATAAAGAATGTTAATGCATTGCCCCTTCAGTTCAGCATTTCTAGAAATACATTTGTGGCGGGTTGGTTTGTTTGCGAAATTTGTCTCAACATGATATTATTATATCGAGAAATATGATAGTATTAATTAGTCTTCAAAATCATGATTTTTAAACACTGCATTTATCCATCATAGGGAAGAAACAATTTATTGAACTGTTTTCATAGTGGTACTCACTTATATTTCTATGCTTTAGTATTTTAAATAACACTATAATAAATTTTTTATGAATATTTGTACGTATCTGATTATTTCCTCATAACACGTTTTGAATGGGTTGAATCAAATAATATATGCTATATGCTGCCAAATTGTCTTCTAAATATTTTGCCAATTTACACTCACATTAGCAGTGTTTACGAATGGCAACACTGGCTATTATATTTTATATATCACTGACAATGTGAAAGAAGGGAATGTAATTTAATTGATAATTTAGTTTGCATTTCTTTTCTTGCTGATGATGATTAATCCCTTTTTTATGGATTTCTTGGCTAAAAGTATTCCTATAGTCATTAGAAAAAGTACATTTAAAGAAAAATATTAAAGAAAATCTATCAAGATTGTAGAGAGTTTCAAGTTTGGCAAAGCTTAGAACACAGCTGATAAGCATAGATTTGTTTCTCTGAATCAAAATCAAAGAAAATATAAAATTTTAAGTCATATGTTTAGTATTTGGCATGTTAAAAGAAATTCATACATTAATTCTCATAAAACATTAAAAGTCTCTTCAATTGGCTAAAGAGACATCTCAGAGTTTTAAATTTTATGTGGCACCTACACAGAACATTTTAATTAGTCAAGGCTAAGTGACACAGAAACATATGGAACTGGCAGTAATCTGGTTGCAGAATGATTGAGCAGTTGTGGGTGAAACAAGTTAAAGAGGATAATCAACATTAACGTTAATTTTTTTTAAGCATTAATGGCTCCTTAGTTCAAAGCTTCACAGCTTCCAGGTGTCCACCCAGATGCCACACATTAAAATGATCCTTAGGTGCACACTGAGTCACTCATGCAGGGCATAAAATGGCAACTGGCATGGAAAATTATTCTGAAAATGAAGTCACTGATGGGACATTTTTCAATTTCCACATCTTTAACACTCATAAGGATCAGTCCTTGCTCCAACTTCAGAATTTTTTGAAATTGGAAAACCCATTAAATATGATTAAATTTTTTTAAGAAAAAAACACTTTTGCTCTTGTATTCCATAATCTTCTTTAGACACATAGACTGATCCTATAAATATTGCAACAATAACATTGCAACTTATTACACACACATTCCACAGTGCAAATGACAACTCCTCATCACTTAAAACTACAAACATAAAGAACCTGATATTAAGCTGATTAGGTTTTAATTCAATCCTCAGTTTACCAGAACTGAAAACAGGAATTGAAAAGTAGATCATAGTGGAAGAATTTGAATTGATTGGCCTGAGCAATCTCACCATACGAACATTACAGTTCCTCCGTTATGGCTTAAACAGTGTAACTATTGCAATGCATATTTAACACCATATGAAATAACTATAATAATATAAAAGTACTTTCAGAATTAGCAGCTACAGTAAGCAGAATTATCTAATGCTTTTGAACTTGAAGATGTCAACTAATAGAGTATACTTTTGCCTAAATATTTTAGAAATAGCTCATTACCAGTCAATTTTTCCAGTGAATGATGAGTACCAAATGAGGACTATAGGCAAAAATATTTTTTAAAAATACCTTACGGTAGAAATTCAGACTAAAAATATGTGTGTATTAAGAAGACTTAAACAAATTGCAATGCCATTGTCAAATTCCTGGGCTGATTTATGGCCAATAGGATTGAAGAAACACTAGACAACATCATTTTAGTTTACACTAATTAATTTTCTATACTGGAAACCTGTGTGGGCCATTTCCATAACTAGTTTATCCCTGTTCTCTATTTCTTTCAATCAAGAACTTAGTCCTCAGACATTCCTCTGTTCGATTTATGCTCCAATCAGGGTTACATGGCTTTCTATGGCCCTTTTGTTTGCTCACAATAAAATCCCCACGACCTAGCAATCTCCCCTACTCACCTGGCTCAGACAGGCTGGCCTTTTGCAGATCAGATGTGGTCTTGCCTTGGAGCCAGGGCCCTGCATTGTATTTGCTTTCTTTCTAATTAAGACACCCTTCCCTTAGACATTCACATGACTAAATGAATTTTATTCAGTCTTCAGCGCCTTAGAAAAGACATCTTTGACTACGCTCTCTAAGGAAGCTTCTTCCCCCAGTGTGTACTAATGTCTTTTTGTCTCACTACTCTCTTGCATTTTCCTACAGCATTTAGAACTGTAAAATTATTTATTTCTGCTCCCAGTTGGGCCATATTGGATTTTATTGACCTTCCCCGCTAGTTAAGAGCAGTGAGACTTTTCAACTGTGTAGGTAACCTGCATATGTTGTATCTGTTACTATTTTTCGGATGATAAAACAAACTTTCTTTATAACCCCATAGAATGCATGCTAAATAGAACTTAAGGAGAATAGTGTCCATGTAATAGAAATGATTTTCCAAGGTACACTATGTATTTTGGACTAGATAGAGAAAAATATGCTTTTTATCAATAAAAATATGAAAGGGAAATACGCTTTTTATCAATAATCCATATTCTAAAGAAGCAAAAAGAAAAATAATATATTGTCACTGGAACATAGTCTACTGGAAACAATATATAGAAAAGGATTCTCAACACAGAAAGAAGGTCTGGATTTGGAAACTAAGAAAGATATACTTTTTTAGGGCCAGGAGGGACACCCATTGTTACGGACAAGAAAACATTCAGAATCAGAGATAGGCATGTTGCTACAGAGATGACTTAGGGTGACAGAGAAAGGAGGAACAGAGGAGTTATGGGATAGAAATTGAGTTGAGGGATAGAAATTGAAGAAAGAAGCTAAAGAAAAATAGGTGTTGAAATGTATCAACCTCATGATTGTTTCAAATAAAGTATCATTCCCAACACTTAGTGAAAGCTACAATGATTGTTCAGCAGAGTAGTGTCCATGTTAAAGGGTTTTTGTTATACTAATTGACCATATTTATATTCTAAATTATAAAATGAATCAACATAATTTTGAAGCCAACATTGTTTCCTTTCTTTTTGAGTGAGTGTCTTTCCATATTATTTAAAATTATAATAATTTTTAATTTTTAATAATGTGATATTATGGCATAAAGAATTCCTTAGATCAGTTACCTGTGCCATAATATTTTCATTAAAGAATTATGCAGGACAAACTAAGTATATTCAAATATGAGTACATGCATTTTATCTCAAAGACAGCAGCTATTCGCACCTGGATTAAGTCTCTTCATAGGTGCTTAGTCAAACTTTCAGCTACTAGAACTTCAGACGGTCACAGAAGAAAATAGCCAGCATCCAATAAGCTCCTTTGTAAATTCACCGTACATAAAGAGATAACCAAAGGCTTGTCTGTTATCACATTTGTCTTCACAGTAATGCATAAGGCTCTGTATCACTTAAACCTCGAGGGACACTGAACAATAGAAAGTTAAATTACCCTTCTCGGATTACACACCTTCTGGAGTGACTAGTCTCCAGGGATGTTGAACTGAAAGCTGATGTCAAGCCTCTTAAACTGGTGTTTTTTAGACATACCTATGCTCTGTGGGTATATCATCAGCATACTTCATTTACTGCTACAAACACCTTGTTTTTGTTAAAATTTAATTTCATTGTAGGAAAAAACATATTTAAAGAAAAATTTTGCAAGGTCCTTTTGCTTAAGTTTACTTATTTTTATGAGGAAAAATACATTTTTTAAAACCGAAATGGTAAAAGCATGAAAGTTTAGTGAATTATTGGTTATAATAAATATAATGCTAAATATTTTTCTTCTTTTATATTTGACCATCAAAGCAAAGGAAAATGCTTTAAATTCAAACATTATTTCTTTTTAAACAGTATACAACAGACATAATTGGCATAGAGTAAACTGCATATATCTAAAGTCTACAGTTTGATCAGACTTGTAAATCTATCACCATAATCGAGGTAACGAAGATATTCACCACCCTCAACTTTCTGTATTATTTTATAAACCTCCTTCCTGCCATTCCTAGTCCCATCTCCTTTTCCAGTCAAACCCTGCCCTACTTTATGCCATTATAGGTTAGCTTGCATTTTATAGAACCTTAAATGAATGACATAATATAGCATGCACTCTTTTTTGTCTAGCTTTTTAAATTCTACATTTTTTGATTTATCCATATAGTTGCATGTACCAATAATTTATCTTTTTTTAATGCTGATTAATATTCCACTGCTTGGAAATACCACAACTTATTTAAGCATTCACCTGTTGTGAATGTATATTTGGATTGTTTCCAGGGTTTTGACTATTACAAGTTCCTGTGAGGGTTTGTGTACATGCCTTTGGATGGATATACACTCCCATTTATCTTGAGTAAATATTTAGGAATGCAATGGGTGGATCATATGATAGGTGCATGTTTGACTTTTTAGAAAGTGTCATAGTATTCTCTAGAGTGCCTGTATCAGTCTACATTCCCATCAGCAGTGTATAAGAGGTCCTATTCCTCCACATCTTTGCCAACATTTGATGTCTTTTTAATTTTAGTATGCTTGTAAATTTGTGGTGGTATCTCATTGTGATTTTAATTTGCACCTTTTTTAATGACTGCTGTTAAGCATCTATTCATGTGCTTTTTACCATCTGTATATGTTCTTTGGTGAAATGCCTATTCAGACCTTTGGCCCATATTTTTATTGGTTTTCTTATTACCCTATTACTAATTTTAAAAGCTCTTTGTATAATCTGGATGTGAGCTTTATTTTTTTAAATCAGATATATTCTTTCTAAATATTTCCTCCACGTCTATGGTTTGACTTTTCATTCTCCTAACAGTGGCTTTCAAAAACAGAAAGTTTTAACTTTGATGAAGTCCAGTTTTTATCATTATGGATTGTTATCTAGTATGTAAGATTAACCTAAGAACACAAATATTTTCTCATAAGTTTTCTTCTAGAATCTTTTAGTTGTAGATCCTATGTTAAGATATATGATTCAATTTCAGTTAATTTTTGTATATAGTGTGAGGTATACATTAATGTTATTTTTTAGATGTTGATATCTAAATGTTCCAGCATCATTTGTTGAAAATATTATCACTTATCCATTTAATTACTTGTTCATCTTTATCAAAAAGCAGTTGTCCATATATATATATATATATGGACATATATATATGAAACTATTTCTGGAATCTCTTCTCTGTTCTCTTGGTCTATTTGCCTATCTTTATGCCAATTTCATACTGTCTTGATTAATGTAGCTTTATAATGAGTCTTGAAATCAGGTAGTGTTACTCCTGAAACTTTGATATCTGTTTCCAAATTTGTTTTGGCATTCTATATCCTTACATTATTTTATGACGTTACAATCAACTTGTCAATTTATACCCTCCCAAAAATGCCTTCTGGGATTTTGATAGGGATTGTGTTAAATCTAAATATGGAGTTGGAGAGAATTCACATTTTGACAGTGTCAAGTCTTCTGAACTATGAACAATGTATGTCTCTCCTCCTTTTATTTTTCTTTGATTTTTCTCAGCAATATTTTGCAGTGCTCAGTGTAAACATATTTCACATCTTTTGCCAGATTCTTCCTTATTTTATATTTTTGAGGCTATGGTGAATGAAAATATATCTAATTGTTTATTGCTAGTAGATAGAAATGCAATTGATTGTTCTACATTGCTTTTATGTCTTGCAATCTTGCTAAATTTAATTATTAGTTCTAATAGCTTCTTTGTAGATTCCAGTAGTATTTTTACATATACGATAATGACATCTGCAAATAAAAGCATTTTTTAAATTTCTTTCTCTCCAATCTGGATGCCTTTTATTCTTTTTCTTGGATGATTTCACAGACTAGACTTCCAGTGTAACGTTAAATAGAAGTGTTGAGATCAGGATTCCCCACCTTCCTTGGTCTTAAAAGGAAAACATTTAGGTTTTTACCATTAAGAGTAATTTAGCTATAGGTTTTTCATTACTGTCTTTCATTAGCTGTAGAAACACAACTTCTTTTATTACCTCTTTCCTTCTGCTACTAGTTTATTAAGTATTTTTTTAATCAGGAATAGACATATTTTGTCAAATACTTTTCTGCATCTATTGAAATGATCATATGGTCTTACTCTTTAATTTTATTAATCTGATGAGTTATAGTGACTGATTTTTTTAAAAATGTTAAACCCACCTTGCATTTCAGGGATAAATTCCATTTGGTCATTAGTTAATACCCTTTCTTATACCATTGGATTTAATTTCCTAAAATTTGGTTTAGGATATTTCATCTGTGTTCTGAAATATATTGGTCTATAGATATCTTTTTTCTTACAATGTCTTTATCTGGTTTTCATATCAAGGTAATGTTACTCATAGAAGGAGTTGGGATGTATTCCATCCCCTTTGATTTTCAGAGAGAGTATTGGTAGTATTGGTATTACCACTTCCTTACATTTTTTGTAGAAGAGACACACAAAAAAGCCATTTGGGCCTTGAGTTTTCTAGGGGAGAAAGATTTTAAAGGCAAATGCAATTTATTTAATTGATATAAGACTATTCAGGTTATACATTTCTTCTTGGGTGAGCTTTTATAGTTTACCCATTGTCAAGATGAAATGGTCTCCTTCACCTTTGTTGTCAAATGTGTATTACATGATTATTCATAACATTCTTAATATATTTTAATATCCTCTTAATATCCATATAATCAATAGTTAAATCACCTCTCTCATTTCTAATACTTATAATTGTTTTCATTGTTGTCACTCTTTTTTTCTGATAGTCTGGCCAAAGGTTAATCAATGCATTAATGGTACCAAAGAACCACTTATTGGTTTCTTTGATTTTATCTATTATTTTTCCATTTCTATTTCACATATATGAAAATTTTACAATGGTATATTTCCAGTTCTCCTCTCTTTGTGTGACTGTATACATTCATTTGTACATAATTTATTTTTACATAATATGGATAACTATATTATGTACGAAGATAACAATATACATAACTATATATAGATAACTATATGGTTCTATTTGTTTAAACAGTCAATTATCTTTTAAAGAGATTGAAGTAATACTTTCAACTTTCATATACTTATCTACATCTTCACCTACTACAAATCCCTTCTTTCTTTGTGTAGACACATATTTCCATTTGGTTTCATATTCCTTCTGCCTGAAGAACTGCCTTCAATATTTCTTATAATGAGTGTCAGCTAGTGATAAAATTTTCAACTATTATATTTCTAAGAGTCTATTTTGCCTTTGTTTTTGAAACATGTGTTCACAGGATATAGAATTTAGTAAAAAATGATAAAGGGGATATCACCATAGATCCCACAGAAATACAATCTACCATCAGAGAATACTACAAACACCTCTATGCAAATAAACTAGAAAATCTAGAAGAAATGGATAAATTCCTCGACAAATACACCCTCCCAAGACTAAACCAGGAAGAAGTTGAATCTCTGAATAGACAAATAACAGGCTCTGAAATTGTGGCAATAATCAATAGCTTACCAACCAAAGAGTCCAGGACCTGATGGATTCCCAGCCGAATTCTACCAGAGATACAAGGAGGAACTGGTACCATTCCTTCTGAAACTATTTCAATAGATAGAAAAAGGGGGAATCCTCCCGAACACATTTTATGAGGCCAGCATCATCCTGATACCAAAGCCTGGCAGAGACACAACCAAAAAAGAGAATTTCAACCAATATCCTTGATGAACATTGATGCAAAAATCCTCAATAAAATACTGGCAAACCGAATCCAGCAGCACATCAAAAAGCTTATACACCATGATCAAGTGGGCTTCATCCCTGGGATGCAAGGCTGGTTCAACATACTCAAATCAATAAATGTAATCCAGCATATAAACAGAACCAAAGACAAAAACCACATGATTATCTCAATAGATGCAGAAAAGACCTTTGACAAAATTCAACAACGCTTCATGCTAAAAACTCTCAATAAATTAGGTATTGATGGGATGTATCTCAAAATAATAAGAGCTATCTATGACAAACCCACAGCCAATATCATACTGAATGGGCAAAAACTGGAAGCATTCCCTTTGAAAACTGGCACAAGACAGGGATGCCCTCTCTCACCACTCCTATTCAACATAGTGCTGGAAGTTCTGCCCAGGGCAATCAGGCAGGAGAAGGAAATAAAGGGTATTCAATTAGGAAAAGAGGAAATCAAATTGTCCCTGTTTGCAGATGACATGATTGTATATCTAGAAAACCCCATTATCTCAGCCCAGAATCTCCTTAAGCTGATTAGCAACTTCAGCAAAGTCTCAGGATACAAAATCAATGTACTTAAAAATCACAAGCATTCTTGTACACCAATCACAGACAAACAGAAACCCAAATCATGAGTGAACTCCCATTCACAATTGCTTCAAAGAGAATAAAATACCTAGGAATCCAACTTACAAGGGATGTGAAGGACCTCTTCAAGGAGAACTACAAACCACTGCTCAATGAAATCAAAGAGGATACAAACAAAGGGAAGAACATTCCATGCTCATGGGTTGGAAGAATCAATATTGTGAAAATGGCCATACTGTCCAATGTGATTTATAGATTCAATGCCATCCCCATCAAACTACCAATGACTTTCTTCACAGAATTGGAAAAAACTACTTTAAAGTTCGTATGGAACCAAAAAAGAGCCTGCATCGCCAAGTCAATCCTAAGCCAAAAGAACAAAGCTGGAGGCATCACGCTACCTGACTTCAAACTATATTACAAGGCTACAGTAACCAACACAACATGTACTTTGATACCACAACAGAGACATAGATCAACAGATCAGAACAGAGCCCTCAGAAATAATGCCACATATCTACAACTATCTGATCTTTGACAAACCTGACAAAAACAAGCAATGGGAAAAGGATTCCCTATTTAATAAATGGTGCTGGGAAAACTGGCTAGCCATATGTAGAAAGCTGAAACTGGATCCCTTCCTTACACCTTATACAAAAGTTAATTCAAGATGGATTAAAGACTTACATGTTAGACCTAAAACCATAAAAACCCTAGAAGAAAACCTAGGCAATACCATTCAGGACATAGGCATGGGCAAGGACTTCATGTCTAAAACAGCAAAAGCAATGGCAACAAAAGCCAAAATTGACAAATGGGATCTAATTAAACTAAAGAGCTTCTGCATAGCAAGAGAAACTACCATCAGAGTGAACAGGCAACCCACACAATGGGAGAAAATTTTCACAACCTACTCATCTGACAAAGGGCTAATATCCAGAATCTACAATGAACTCAAACAAATTTACAAGAAACAAACAAACAGCCCCATCAAAAAGTGGGCAAAGGACATGAACAGACACTTCTCAAAAGAAGACATTTATGCAGCCAAAAAACACATGAAAAAATGCTCATCATCACTGGCCATCAGAGAAATGCAAATCAAAACCACAATGAGATACCATCTCTCACCAGTTAGAATGGCCATCATTAAAAAGTCAGGAAACAACAGGTGCTGGAGAGGATGTGGAGAAATAGGAACACTTTCACACTATTGGTGGGACTGTCAACTAGTTCAACCATTGTGGAAGTCAGCGTGGCGATTCCTCAGGGATCTCGAACTAGAAATACCATTTGACCCAGCCATCCTATTACTGGGTATATACCCAAAGGACTATAAATCATGCTGCTATAAAGACACATGCACATGTATGTTTATAGCAGCACTATTCACAATAGCAAAGACTTGGAACCAACCCAAATGTCCAACAACGATAGACTGGATTAAGATAATGTGGCACATATACACCATGGAATACTATGCAGCCATAAAAAATGATGAGTTCATGTCCTTTGTAGGAACATGGATGAAACTGGAAACCATCATTCTCAGTAAACTATCGCAAGGAGAAAAAACCAAACACCGCATGTTCTTACTCATAGATGGGAACTGAACAATGAGAACACATGGACACAGGAAGGGGAACATCACACTCTGGGTACTGTTGTGGGGTGGGGGGAGGAGGGAGGGACAGCATTAGGAGATATACCTAATGCTAAATGACAAGTTAATGGGTGCAGCACACCAACATGGCACATGGATACATATGTAAAAAACCTGTACATTGTGCACATGTACCCTAAAACTTGAAGTATAATAAAAAAAAAGATCCCCCTAAAAAAAAAAGAATTTTAGATTCATATTTATGCTTTCTCTCTCCTTTATCTCTTTCTTTCCTTCAATAGTTTAGAAATGCTTGCCATACTTTCTTCTATCTCATGCCTTATTTCCAATGAGAAATCAGTTGTGATTTTTATCATTGTTCCTCTGTATTTATATTTTCCCTCAAACCTTCTCCCTCAGTGATTTCAGAATGTTCTCTTTATCACCGGTTTTGAATCATTTAATTATAACATAACTTGATGTAGTTTTCTCACATTTCTTATGCGCGGGCGTCAATAAACTTCTAAGATCTACGGGCCATAGTTTTCATGAAACTTCAAAAACTGATCACATGTGTATTAGTCCTAGACATTTTTATCAAAAGACTTTTTTTGTTCATAAAACATGTCAGGCACCTACTACTCATCCATTTATTGAACAAATATTTCTTGAATAATTGCTACACATTGGGAACTCTTTGAATCACTAGGAATACAACAGTCAACAAGAGAGCAGAAGTCCCTGCCCTCGTGAAGATTACATATCATGTGAGAGACACAGATTACAAAAAATGGGTAAATAATGTGTTAAGTGTCAAAAACTACTTTAGGGGAAAATTAAGGTATTAATAATGTGACATTTGAATAGACACTTGAAACAAGGATATAAGCCATAAATGGAACATGGAGAATTATTTTAGATAAATGCAAGAAAATACAAATGCATTGAGACAGGAGCAAGCCAATTAATATTTTTCAAGGATTTCAAGAATGCCACAGTGCCTGTAGCTGAGTCCGTGGGAGATGAACTCATTTAGTTAGTGATGGCCCAAATTATGTGTAGGTCATTATACAAACGTTAACTTTTACTTTGAGAAAATAGGGAATCCATTGCAGAATTTTTGAGAAGAAAAGTACATGATCTTCCTTATGTTTTAAAACATTCATTTCACAGCTTTTGGAAGGATATACTAGAAAGGAAAAATGACTTATAAAGGCAGCTAAGTAGGGATGTTACTGTAACAATCCAGATGATAGATGATGGGGCTTAGACAAGATTGGTAAAAATGAATGGGTGAGACATAGATTCTGGTTACATGTTTAAAGCAGAGAAAAAAAATTTGCTTGTTGAGTGGATGTAGAGTATTAGAAAAATACAGAAGTCAAAGATAGGGTCGTTGTTTGTGACATGAGTGGTACAAATAAAGTAGCTAACATAGAGTGAGAAAGTGTGCAAAAAGGGTACATTGCAGCATTATGACTGGTATTTCTATTCAGTATTAATTTGAGATGTCAAATACATAGTTGGTTATAAGAGTCTAGAGTTAGGACTTAGATTTAATTCAAAGTATTAATAGATATATGAATTTAGCCAGTAGATGGTTTATAAAACAACAAAACTTGATGATATCTCATCTAGACAAGATCATAAGGAGTGATATAGACAAAGAAAAGAAGAGGTCTGAAGATCTGTCTCAAATGTGTAGAAAAGTCTAAACACATTGTGAGAGTTTTTCATATGTTATTTTGTGATCATTAATAATATTTTAATATGTAGCTTGAGATTGTATTAACAATACATCAAAGTTCATTCAGAAGATACCAAAGAAATATGTTGACATTTTAGATATCTTTGCTTTCGTCAGGAATGATTTTTGTTCACAGCTGCACTGTGTATGCGTCATGCACTACATTTAGATTTTGGACACCTGGCATTGTTGTTGGCTGAATACCAAGAGTGAGAGTTTTTGTTAACTTGTGACTCATCAAGATATTCCTGATTAAATGTGGTCTTTTAAGAAAAGATCTTGCCTTTCTTCATGACTGAAGTCATGTTATCTGGGTTTTCATTACCCAGATAGGTCACTGAACAAGATAAATAATTCTAGGAGATGAATGAAAATGAAGTATCATTTAATTTTAATAAATGTTTTCTAAATCACATACATACACAATAACACCTATTGTAGTGAGCAAGCCTCTTTATATCATAATAAGAACATAGAAATAGAGGGAGCAGATTTTTAAAGTTTCTGGCAGTCTTCAAGTTACACAATCATTTTAAAAGAGGAAACAGACCAACAAATTCCATCACTTTGTTGGTATGTCTGAAAGATGCCCAACAAACACCTCTTTTTTTCCCACTCACTTGACCTGAACCCTATATACCTATCAAAGTATCTCACAGTTTCAGAAGAGCAATATTTACATTATTGTCTAAGTAGATGGAGACAGTGGGAGAAATACTTACAAGCAGATAAATAAATATTTTAAAGAAAGTACATGGGCACTAATATTTAAAATGAAAAGTAATAATATTTACTAGTAAGAGATGACCACAGGAATAAGAATAATTAGCCGCAATGCTCCTCTTTACTACATTTGACTTATCTTTCTACATCAGTAGCTCTCAAAGTGTTGTCTCTGAACCACACTATTAATACGACCTGGAAACTTTTTAGAAATAAGATTTTTCGGTGACAGCGAGACTCTGTCTCAAAAAAAAAAAAAAAGAAAGAAAGAAGATTTTCAACCTTACCCAAGGCCCGCTGAATCAATAACTCTGAGAGTGGGGCCCCACAATCTGTGTTTTCCGAGTCCTTTAAATGAATCTGGTTTACATTAAAGTTTGAGATACCACTGATCTATATCAAACATGTAATAATACTAGTATCATCTAGTATTAAATAAAACCTATGTGTACTAGACACTCCATTAGGTAACTCACATATATTTTTAATTTTATAACTTTTCAAGGTAGGTATTTTTCTCCCACTTTAACAATGAGAAAATTAAGGCTCACAGAGGTTAAACATTTTATAATTGTTTCACTCTTCTCCCTATTGATGTTTTTCTTATTTTAAAGTGCTTTAACTTTCAAGGGGAAAATGATAAATGAGCTTCAAATCTCTAAAAGATAAGGAAATCAGTAGTATTTGATAATGCTAATATATTCTCAAAAGGACTTTTCTAGGCTGTTATATTTTTGTAATCAAGTGTCAACTTAATTCAATGATATGTAGTTCTAAAGGACACTACTAAAATTAAAAGTCAAACTGAAGTAATGTATAAAAATCAGAAGCCAATAGCAATAATATTTGCTTGACATGATTATCTTTGCAGTTAAAGAAAAGAAAACTAAAGGAAGTGAAAATACATTAACAAATCTATCAGGAACAGAAAAAAAAATCATAGACTTTTTAGCACTTTTTTCTTTATTTTCAGACAAGCACAGTAGTTGCAGATTAACTTTTTCTTGGAAAGAGTGCATAAAGAAAAAGTGTAAGACTATGCACTTATGAAAGAACCCTCACTTGGAAGAGAACGAGAGAAAATGGAGACATAGAATGTCCACTGCATATAAAAATGCCACAAACATTCCAAAATTTTTTTTGTTCCAATTTATTGTCAGTATTTGACTTGATCCTATAGCACATAATCCCTTTCAAAAAGGCAACATTGTTATAAATTTTCTGCCTATGAAATATTTCCTGGTATTCCACAGCTAATTTACCCCTGGAAGCAGATTTTAAAATGTGCTGAAGTAACTGCAACTTCAGGGCAGCTCTTTGGAGACAAGAATTTATTTGAGTCATAAATACATTTTTCTTATGTGACTTATTTTTCAACATAATAAGAAGAAATCATCATTAGGGGTTTCTCTGCTCACCAACTGCTACTAAAAAAATTATAGAAGGACATTCTACATAAATAAAGGTCATGACTTGAACTAGAATGCAGAAATGAAAAATCACATGGACTGATGGCAGAGGATTGACATCTAAGAAAGAGGCATTTTGGCAGAAAAGTTGTATTTAATTGTGCCAGAAATATTTGGAAACGTTGTTCACAGTTTTCTGACTTGCATGTTGGCTTGGAGAAGTAAAACAAATAAAAGATTATTAAATACATCAAAATGCACTGAGGAAACCAACACTTCATTACAGGTTAAACATGTGTTTTTTACTCTTATGCCTTGGTTTTTGTGCTCTCAACTTGATATTCAAGTCCTCAAGCCCATGAAATAAATGTTCATCAGTTTCTGTCTTTTGAAAAGTAATTGAAAATAAAAGTATGGAGTAAAGAATTTTTATGTAAAATAATTATGCTTTGATAATATCGACATTTTACATATTTTCCACCTCTTTAAAAATGTGTGCATATAAATTCAGTAATCCCCAAATAACATGTTTAAAACAACAAAAAAATGCTTGGTACATATCCTATGTCAAGTATCATCCAAGGTACTAATGCTGCATTGATGAATTAGACACAGCCACAGCTACAGTGAAGCTAATATATTTGTAGATGTCAAACAGAAAACAGTGGGCAAATGGTGGCTTCAACAGCTTTTAGTTTGCTTATTTTGTTTTCTTTTAAGCGTATTCAAGGCATGTCCCTTGCATGTATTAATTACATAAGATAGTAGACATTCTTTCTCACAGATTTCTTTCCCTATTTTACCCCTTAAATCCTAGTGTTCTACAGGTTTCCATTCTAAACCTTCTTTGAATGATCTCATTATACTGCATTAAATTTTACTACCTTTCAAATGCTTTCAGAACCATCTCTCCAGGCAATGTCTACCTTAGAATGAAGAAAGTATGTTGGGTCTTCCCAACACCTGTATGCCCTTGGCACAGCTTCTTACTGGCAGTATCTGCAACTTTCTGTCTGATTGCTTTCTTTGATGGCAGGAGCATGCTAGGGATCTGCATGTAAATTAGGCCACAAGTGTGCTGACCTTGTTCCCAGGAAGCAGCTTCAATCGATGACAGACCAGAGTTGGTGGATAATCCCTCTAGCCCCCTCACTTTTCAGTGGATCCACTCTGAAGCATGCTCTACAGAGTCTTTTATAGATACAAATGGAAGAAAAAAAAAAAAAAGCCCAGTTACCCACACAGGTAACTTGTGAATAGCACTCCCTGTGTTGACTTACTTCTCCCTTTTTTTTTTTCTCACTTCTCTATTACCCTTCCAGTGCTTCCTAGGATGAACTTTCAAATAAACTATTTGTACTCAAATCCAAGTCTTGACTTAATCATCCATCTATTGGGTCTTTATATCTGTATGTTTCATAGAGAACTGAAGTTTAACATATGTGAAATCAAACTCACTTTTTTCAGATATATAGCTTGGATATTCCTGATATCAACAAACAGTGCCACCATTCACCTTGGGAAACAAATGCTCAAGCACATTTTAAATTTTATTATTTCCCTTATCCTCTATGACCTGCCACAAAGCCTCTCAATTCTAACTTTTCAACGTTTCCCAAATATGCCAATTTTCTACATTACCATGATCTATACTTTTATGTAGGTTCTAATGGTGTATTATCTGCATTGAAGCAATTGATCGTCACTAAAGTCTTACCTCCCTCAATCTTACATAACCAGTAACAATTAATTTTATGTATCAACTTGACTGGGCCATGAGGTATCCAGACATTTGTCAAACATTATTCTTGATATAACTGTGAGGGTGTCTTTGGATGAGTGAGATTTGAAGTGGTGGACTGGGTAAAGCAAAATGTCCTCTCTATGTTGGTGGCCCTCATGTAATCGGATGTAAAGCCTTGATATGGTTTGGCTGTGTCCCCACCCAAATCTTGAATTGCAGCTCCCATAATTCCCATGTGTTGTAGAAGGGACCTCGTGGGAGGTAATTGACTCATGGGTTGAATCATGTGGACGGGTGTTTCCTGTGCTGTTCTCACGACAGCGAATAAGTCTCACAAGATCTGATGGTTTTATAAAGGGGAGTTCCCCTGCACATGTTCTATTCCCTGCTGCCATAGAAGATGTGCCTTTGATCCTCCTTTAACCCCTGTCATGACTGTAAGGCCTCCCCAGCTTCGTAAAACTGTGAAAATGTGAGTCCATAAAAACTCTTTTCCTTTATAAATTACCCAGTCTCGGGTATGTCTTTATCAGGAGCATGAAAGTAGACTAATACACGCCTGAATAAAACAGAAAGGCTGACTCTCCCACAAGTGAGAAGAAATACCTGCCTCGTTGCCTTGAGTTGGGTCTTCGTGCTGCTAACTGCAGCCTCCATAATCACATGAGCCAATTCTTTTTTTTTTTTTTTTTTTTGAGACAGAGTCTCCCTCTGTCACGCAGGCTGGAGTGCAGTGGTGCAATCTCGGCTCACTGCAACCTCTGCCTCCCAGGTTCAAAAGATTCTTCTGCCTCAGCCTCCTGAGTAGCTGGGACTACAGGCACATGCTACCACACCTGGCTAATTTTTGTATTTTTAGTAGAGACAGGGTTTCACCATATTGGCCAGGCTGGTCTCGAACTCCTGACTTTGTGATCTGCCCATCTCAGCCTCCCAGAGTGCTGGGATTACAGTGGTGAGCCACCGCTCCCAGCCCACATGAGCCAATTCTTAACAATAAATCTTTATCTGTTTATCTACTGCCTATTGATTCTGCTTCTCTGGAGAACCCCGACTAATACACAGCCACTATATGCATATCCTGCCATCATGTTGGTTATTAAAAAAGAAAGAAAAAAGGAAAAAAGAAAAGAAGGAAGAAAGGGTCACAGGAAGAAAAGAAGAAAGAGACTCTATATCACCAATCTGCTTAAAACTGAAACAGTGACTATAGCTTTCAGGATAATATTCAAATCCCATGAGGATGGCATGAAAATGTCTGCAATCTTTCTTCAATGAATATTTCAATCCTCATCCACTTGACATCACAATAATATTGAATGCTTTGTAATTCACAGAACACTCTATGCTCTCCTTTACCTTGATGCTCTCAAATAGTTTGTCTTTGGTGCCTAAAACATGCTCCCATAATCTCTTTGTTTAGGCTAACTCATTAATTAATATTCAATTCTAGTGCAACCTACTCCAGCACATCTTCACTAATCCACTTCAACCCCCAAATCTGTCTTAGTGCACTTTCTATCTGTTCCCATTTTGTACCATGTGCTAAACACTGAACTAAATGTTGGGGGAGATATGAAATCTAAAATATCATTTCTGCTTCCAAGGAACCTACAGTCTAGCATAGCCTGGCATACAAATTTAAGAAATTTATTTGAAATGAGTAGAAGAAAAAAGTGACAGAAAAGTATAAAATGTCATTTCTTCCAACATAAATCCAGAAATTTTAAACTGGAAAAAAGGTGATTTGGAATTACAACTTGACATTTATGTTCTCTCATTAGTTGTTTATTCATGTAAAATATAAGTCGCTAATTAATTAAGTTTCTGTTTTCAGCTTCCTCCTTAAAAGCAAAAAAAAAACTTTCAATATGTTACTGATATATACTAAAATTCTGAAAAATAAACTATTTAAACTTAAAAATCATAGTAGAAGTTCTAAATTATTGATTATTGAAGGGTATTAAGAATACAGATGAGGATTGCAAGTTTACCTCTGAATTACTTTAAAGGAGAGGAATTTACTTTCTGGTTCATGGTTAATTAAAATTTTAAAAGAGAGAAAATAAAATAATTGACCATTAAAACTGGCACTATATTAAGTAAATTTAAGGCAGGTTAAAAATAAAAACACAATATCTACAAACTATAGAAGGAAAGGCTGGCAAATGAAATATGTGTGTGGTACTATGAAGGAACCAATTGACGTAACTGAAATTGCTATTTCTCATGTTTCTAAGCATCAAATAGGAGTCGACCTTGTGCTCTCGAGTTAATGAAGATCTGTATAAATTTGCCAACATGAGCTGGAGCTTGAAGCCCTGGTGTAATTAGTTGATGTATTAATTTGCCAGCTAGACGTGAACTGAACATTACTATGGTGGATTATCATGCCAAACCCTTACAGTAAAAGCCCTAAAGGAGGTAAAGAATATAGGTCATTTCCAGTTTCAAACTACTGACTGGAAATTTAATGCAGATAACAAATAATTTTCTATGAGGAGAGTAAAGCTTCTTTGCCAGCAGAGGATTCAGCATCTAACTGCATAAACAAATGTGATAAAGAATTACAAGTCAGCATCTTCATTACTATCATAGAAACAAAAGAAAAAAATGCCAATATTAAAACTATCTCACAACAATTTAATTCAAACATTCAATGTGTTACTGATGTATTATTAAAATTCTGTTTAGCTAAATATTAAATCTACGAAAAGGGAATACGTGAACTGCATTTGATTTATGTTTCATCTTAATGTCTGTATCTTCTTATAATGAAAGTATTATTCTATATAGATCAAAAAATAATAAATATGTCCATTAACATTATAAACCATAATTTACTTAGACACATGCAAGTCATCAATAAACTCACTGTAAATTTGAAACATGAATTAAAAACCATAAACACAACTTGGAAAGTACCTTTAGGAGTGAACTTCATAGAAAAAGGGATGAGAAATGCATCAATCTATTCCTTTTTGTCTTTCTAATTTGCCGCTATATCTTCAGTACCCACTTTAATTTTATTCATGCTTGTACTATCACATAACCATGAATAGAATAGTGCTTCATAATATAGGTACGAATAGAATAGTCTTCAGACACAGTAGGCACTCATTACATATTTTGGAAAGAATACTTAAGTGAAAGAGGTTAGAGTTCCAGCACTGTTTATAAGAAGCTAATACAATGATACAACTGTGTATTAAACACAGACAGGTGATCCTGTAAATGTGTTGTCTAAACTCGTTGCCAGAAATAATTAAATGTTCTATTTCAGGCTATCTAATTAATACACACACCTGGGAAACATACAGTCCAAACTTGTCATACTGGACTGACAAAACTCAACAGGAAAACATTCTTTCCACCTCACCCCACTCCATCAAGCCAAAGACACAGAACAAAGTAACTGGAGAAAAATAAACAACTGAACATTTTTCTAGTCAAAGTTTACTAAGAGTGTGAAAATCTATTAATAAAGACATGTAAGATATCCATAATAATCAGCTTCAACAAGCCTGTTGATTTTTTCAATTTGGATTAAATTGTTTCCCATTGAGACTATCGCCTGGGGACCCTATTTGAGTTCATAATTCTCATAGGATTCTTACCCTCGTATTTAAGAATAAACAAATTTTGCTTGTAAATAGTCATTTAATTTACAGAGGACTGTGATATCTAGGAAAAGTTGTAACACTTAAGTAATCCAGCACCATGTTAGATAAATGCTGTTCTAACCCGCAATTTGCCAAACCATGAGGTTCCACCAAATCATGATTTTGTTCATTCCCTGTATCTAAATTTCTTATGGTTTTATTTTTCTCAATTTCTGCATCTATAAGCTGTATCTGCCTAGTGCTAACTTAGGTACAAGGCTCAATCTTGGCTAGATTTACAGAAATAATCCCCTAACACCAAAAATTTCAGAAATTTCGTATCTTACTAATGACTTGAGGAAATATGGCAGGATGTGAGACAGGCAATGGCATAATTTTTCATTATTACATTGATTCTGTATCCCTTTCTCTTTTCCTCCGTTTTCCTACTATCATTACTTGTAGCAAATAAGTTCTCAGCTTGATACGTAAATTTTACTGAAGTCAAAGGCAATAGTCATTTTTGTAGCTATTTTTCTCATACCAAGAAATAGGAGTAAAATAACTCTATGTCATAGTTATTCTCAAGTTACCATCTCTTCACCCCAAATATTTTCCCAAATATTTCTTTTGCTCATTTCTCTGTCTTCTTTCGGTATTCACATTACACACACGTTACACCTTTTACAGTTGCCCCAAAGGTCTTGGATATTCTGTTCCTTGTCATCAGTCCTTTTCTCTGTTTTTCAGTTTTGGAAGTTTCTATTGCCATATCCCCAAGTTCAGAGATTCTTTCCCCAGCCATAGTCAGTCTAAGAAATTCGCCATTTCTGTTAGTATTTTGATCTCTATCATTCCTTTTTATTCATTCTTAGAATTTCTATCCCTCTGCTTATTGTATCCATCTGTTGTCACATATTGTCTCCTTTTCTTCTTTAGAATATTTTTCATATCAGTCATAGTTGTTTTAAATTCCTGGTCTGATATTTCTAATATTCCTTCCATATCTGAGCATAGTTCTGAGACTTGCTCTGTCCCTTCACAGTGTACATCTTTCATTTTAGTGTCCCTTGTAATTTATTATTGAAAACTAAACAAGATGTATGGCAGTGGCATACATCTTTTTGGCACCAGGGACTGGTTTCATGAAAGACAGTTTTTCCAGGGATGCGATCATCAGGCAGCATTAGATTCTCATAAGGAGTACACAACCTACATCTCTCACATGTGCTTGTCGCGATAGGGTTCGCACTCCTATAAGAATCTAATGTCACGGCTTATCTGACAGGGGGTGGAGCTCAGGTGGTACTGCTGAGCCTCCTGCTTTCTAACAGGTCACAGACAAGTAGTGGTCTGCGGCTCGGGGGTTGAGGTTCACTGATGTATGGGGTAAAAGGAATTGCAGCAAATAGGCTTTTAGTAATGCAGTGGTAAGATGTGGGGGGAGGGCAAGCATCGTATAATATTATGACTAGGACTCAGTCTTAATGAGCCTGTGTCCATGGACTGTGCACTTCACTGTTTGGTTTAGCATCCCTCCTTCCTCCATGGGACAGGATGGCTAGAGGGGGCTAGAGTTGGGGATATTTCCTCTCCTATGTGAAGGCTAGAGAAGGTGAGAGTTGAGTGATTTCCTTCTCTCAGTTCAGTTAGGTTCTGGTAAAATCGTTTCTTTTGAGGGCAAGCCTTGTTAAGAACAGAATATGCTCACATATTTCAAATGACTACTTCCACTCCCAACCATCCCGCATCCCGACACTTACAAATGGGAGAGGATTTTTCTCTGATCTTCACTGTGATAACCTGGTCAAGCAAACTAGTATTCACAAAAATGTAGGCATGTCTCCCTGATACTGGGCTCCTCTGCAGTTTCTCACTCTCAGATTTCCCTGTATTAAGCCTTCAACAATTTGTCAGTTACAGTTTAGGTTTTCTTAGTAAATACCAGCAGTATTTCCCATAGCCATTTCTGCTTATGGGTTCCTGCTTTGGTAAGTTGTGATTCTCTATGTCCATCTGTCTGTCTCTCCAGTGTTTCAGGCAACAGTTATTCCTGTGATCTCAATTCCCTGATTGATCGAAGAAAAATTGTTGATTTTCAGTTTTTTCAGCGTTTTACTTATGGTTAGGATGGGGTGATGAATTCTAAGGTTCTAACATGTTGGACCAGAAACTGGAATTCTCCCAATCCTTTTTCTACTTTTCTCCCTCTTGCTCTGAATCCTGTGTGGCTGATCTCTGCAGTCTACACCAGCAGCAAACTCTGCTGGCTGGTGTCTGCTTACATTTAGTCATGAGAGTTACAGGCAGGAGATCAGAGGAGGAGACAAGAGACAGGAAGGGCTATTTCTTTCCTAGCTTATTCTTCCTCCGCTTCATTGTAATGCCTCTGGAAATAACTCAGTATTCCAGGACTACTGTTTCCACTCAGCATCCTCCACAGTACCAGCCCTCTGGGCTCCAGTTACACTCCCTTTCGGTTGTCCCATCCACTGTAGGGGTAGCAGTACTTTCTTATTGCTGCAGATCTCTTTTGTGTCTCACCATTAATATGTGTTTCCTTCAAGTAATCGGCTCATTTTAACTCTCTTCAAGTGAACCACTAGGGATAAATTCTGCTTCTAGTTGCAACTATGTAAATAGAAACAGGACACACAAAAATAACCCAGACAAGTGCTGGCTGTGTCTTGACTCTGCCACCCCACCTAAGACCTATCAGAGGTATCAGCATGGTATTACTAATAATCTCAAATATCTTAGTAAACAAAGTAGGAAAACATTCATGAGTTTAGAGAAATTTAGTCACAATATCACACGTTGTTTTTATCCAGATTTATGAAATGAAACTTTTGAATATAAAGACTTTTGTTCAGGAATAGAGGATGAGTCAATTAGGATTAGAGCTGTGTTCAAATAAAGGAAAGTCTATTTTTCTTTCACGCAAAAGCAAAACTGTAGCTCCCCATGGCAATTCCACGTGCATATCTGAGGTTACTATTTGCTCTTTTTTTAATAAGGAGATGACTGGAGCTGGCTTGGTAGAATGACAAAGATACATGTACTGGCAGACTCAGTGGCTCACGCCTATAATCCCAGCACTTTGGGAGGCCGAGGCGGGCGATAACCTGAGGTCAGGAGTTCGAGACCAGCCTGGCCAACATGGTGAAAACCTGTCTCTACTAAAAATACAAAAATTAACTGGGTGTGGTGGCATGCACCTATAATCCCAGCTACTCAGGAGGCTGAAGCAGGAAAATCGCTTGAACCCAGGAGGCGGAGGTTGCAGTGAGCCAAGATTGCACCACTGCACTCCAGCCTGGGCAACACAGTGAGACTGTCTCAAAAAAAAAAAAAAAGGATATATGGCACCAAAACAGCTCTTGTCAAAATCATTTTCATGTTGCCAAACTCTCTGCATCTTACTTGCCTTGTCTGCAGCCTTCATCAGAGACGAGCACCACTTCCTTCTTGAAATAATCTGTTCTCATGGCTTTCATGGCACCACTCTCTACGGCAATTTCTTTTCCTACACTTCCTTTTGCGATTCAGCCTCATTTGCTAGTTCTCGCTCCTTAACGATGGGAAGCCCTTGATCCTGGACTTTCTTCTCTTTTTCTGTTAGAGTCCTCCTTAGGTGAATGTATTCATTTCCAATTTCTAAACAAACTCATTCACTGAGATCAGATTTGTAGATTTAATCTTTGTTTACCTTCTGTATCTCAAACCTAACAGGCCTCCAGCAGAGTTTTTTATTCTTCCCTTGTTAAAACCTATCCCTCAATATTCTCACAATTTTGTGATTTCATTTGACAGCCTAATGTTTAATTCACCCTTGGTTCCTCTTTTCAGGTTTCACTCTCTTTGTGCCACACCCTACATGTCAATTTCTATTTATGATTCTGATTCTAAAACATATCTCAATTGCCTGCTCTTCTATCTCCAGTGACACCTCCCTAGTGTAGACTACTGATGTCTCTGCCCTGAGTTTCAGCAAATGCTTTAAATGAAATCTACACTTCTGTTCTTATTCTTCTCAAATGTATTTTCCACAGAGCAGAAGGAATGTACCTGAAACACAAATCGGATACTATTACTTCCCTTTAATGTCTTTGCATTGCACTTAGCATGAAAGCCCAAAGCTTTCTCTATGGTCTGTAGGACAAACCTATCTACTCTAGTCACTACTCTGTCTTCAGTCTTCAACCCCCCAGCATTTCACTGTTTTTTCCACTCTAGCTACATGCTTCTCTCTGTAGCTGAAACATGCCAAGCTCTTTCTAAGCTTAAATTCTTTGAACATGATGTTCTTTCTATCAGGAATGCTTTCCCCTTCTCTTTGCATTGCCAGTTCCATTTTCTCAGTCAATCTTTGTTGAAATGTCACTGCCAAAGATAGGTCTTTCTTTATCCTTGGCTAAAGTCAGTGTCACCTGCTAATAAAGACGAATAAAACATTTTTTCAGTGTCATCCATCACAGTACCACATTTATTTTCTTAATGGCCCTTGATTAGAATTTACAATTCATTAAAAAGTTTTGGTTTCCACATTTTAATTGTGTTTCCTCCATTAGAATGTGACCAAAAAAAAGCAAGAAAGCATGTCTATTTTGTACACTCTTCAAGCCATAATAGAATGACTCTTTAGAAGCTCATAATCAAATATTTCAGAATGAATTTTCAATATTTAGAAACCTATTCTTTCCCTTTGTTTTAATGTGTGTATGTATTAATCTGTTATCTTGTATTTTCCATGTTAAATAGTTGTTTTTAATCTTCTCCCTCAGAAAAATCTACCCAGTGCTGGCACCAGCATAACTATTTTCTACCCTTTTACTCACTCAGTATGATGACTAGTATATTTGGTGAAAAAGTTTAGGGCAACTGTCTTTGAGGAGATTTGAATAACTTCCTTTGACCATTGTTTCTTCTTCCAATAAATGCAGTCCATTGAAATTATAAAACATGCACAAATCACACTTAAATACAAAGTTTTGTTCTAATCTATATCTGATAAATCGTTTTTTCTTAAACAGGCAGCCTTCTGTATCCTCATGTTCAATCCACCATGGATTGAAAATATTTAGAAATATAAAAAACAATACAACAATAAAAATCATATAAATAAAAAATATGGTGTAACAACTATTTACATAGTATTTACATATATTAGGTATTATAAGTAGTCTAGAGATGATTTAAAGTACACAGGAGGATGTGTGTAGGTTATATGCAAATACTACACCATTTTATGTAAGGCACTTGGGCATTTACTGATTTTGGTAATCACTAGGGTCCTGGAACCAATCCCCCACAGATAATAAGGAACAACTGCACTATGTTTTCTAAATAACTCACTTAAAATATTTTAAGAACCCGTAATGATGTAAGAATATGTTCTTTAGTGCATTCTCATTACAGAAGATAACAATAAAATTAATTTGCTTTCTTAAGTATAGAGGGTCTATATCAATGAATTTATACTATAAAGCTACAAGCCTGATGGAATTCTAACATAATAATATATACTTCATCTAAAGATAGCTGATATTAGCAAGAAAAGATAGACGAGGAAATCATAGGACACCAGAGTATCTTAAAATTAAAATGGTACCAACGACTAATGAATTTTTTGGTTAGGAATTAGTTACTTATTAAAAGATCTTGTATGCTGCATCAACAGTGGAAAGGGAAGGCTTGGGAATGCAGAATTAATCAAAACAGACAGACTTGATCACTTTTGGCAAAAAAATAATTAAAAGAAAAGGAAATCAGTATTTTCTAAGCAATGATAGAGTCTTATTTTTGTAACGGATACTTCCTCTAGATAGAGTCCAATGTCATTTGTAAGATCTCCAACAGTGTTAGTCCCCCAATAATCCATAACCTTAGAGCCTACAGTGGAAGTCAACTACACAGCATCTTCTTCCATTTCAGTTTTTACCTGTAACTCAGATACTCAACAGCCAAAAACTTCAGTAGCTTCAGATACCCCTGACCTAAAGGGCCATTAAGATTACCAGGGAAAATACAAGATTACCCCTTTATTTTGAATTGTATTATTTGAAAGTAATATTCTGTAAACTTCAAAGCAGCAGCAAACAATTGAAAGAGTTCCTAGTGTTAGTATAATTCACTGATAGTTGTTACAGGTTATGGTATGTATTTCTAGGCACTCTATGGCTCTTAGAAAAATGCTGAACATAATTGATGATAAAAAAATTGCATAATCGACAATTAGAAAATCTCAGGTTTTATCTAAGGCATTTAATACAAAGTATTTCAACTTTGAATATGCTGTATCATGTAGATTCCTTTAAAAAAAGTCAATCCAAACTTTAACTTAAGTAACCATTATAAGGGTACTAGCTATATTCTGATGGATATATATGTGATGGATAGTATTGCAACTTTAGCTCTGTAATATCAGGTGAGGTAAACCAGATGAGTTTCACTCCAAGTAAATTTTACCCCCAAATCTAGAATTCATGATTCTAACATCTAACTGAAGTCATAATGACCAACATGCTTCTCTCCCCAAGGAGTATCTTTATGTTGAATTGTGCCTGACAAAACCATCTGAGTATTATTTTTATTTGAATTATTAGCATCTTTTGTTTAATGGTTCATTACATACCTAAAATAATTACTTTACAAAAGGTAACAGGAGAGGTACTATTTTTAGAACAGAGTTAGTTTTCACTAACATAAAAAGGTCACATTGTACATTACGTGCATCATTCTCACAAGTACATTTCAGTGGTTTAAATTATACCTTATCTAATAAAATTTATTTTGCAATATTTTATATCATGTAAAGTTCTAATATAATTAAGCTTTAGACCACATTTCTCAATTTAATGTCTAGATGAAAAATGTATGAAACAATCATTGCTTGCATATTAATAATTTCTACAGGCCAGGTGTGGTGGCTCACGCCTGTAATCCCAGCACTTCGGGAGCCCGAGGCAGGCAGATCACGAGGTCAAGAGATCAAGACCATCCTGGCCAATATGGTGAAACCCCGTCTCTACTAAAAACACAAAACTTAGCTGTGTGTGGTGGCGCTCGCCTGTAGTCCCAGCTACTCGGGAGGCTAAGACAGGAGAATCGCTTGAACCCAGGAGACAGAGGTTGCAGTGAGCTGAAATCGTGCCACTGCACTCCAGCCTGGCAACAGAGCGCAACTTCGTCTCAAAATAAATCAATAAATAATAATAATAACAACTTCTACAAGGTGAGGAACAAAAACAGGAACTTAAAAAGCAGAAGGAACTAGTATCAGAAACAACTACGAACATTTGCTAAAATATACAATTGTCCTAATTATGAATTATTGTAGTTAAGTCAAGATTTTACTTGATTAGAACCATTACCTTGCAATAAATGAGAGATGATAAATTTACAGATACTGAGGGTTAGGACTTCAACATCTATTTGGGCAACACAATTCAACCCATAACATCTCCTTAACATCAAAAGGATCTTGGGAATCCTGAAGTCCTATACTCTGCCTCCAGCTGGAGTTTCATGGTGATGCTCCAAAGTGCGGCCCCCTCTAAAAAGCATTTGCCCTGGAACAGTGGTTCCCACACATAGCGCTCCATCAAAATTGTTGGACAGTATTTACAAAATACACATACCAGTATCCTCCAATCTCAATTAGAGAATCTTAATGATTATCTATGAGGAAGAAAACTGGCAAAATCATTTTTTAAAAATTCCCCCAGGCTCTTCTAATAGTCAATTTGATATGGGAATCACCTGATTCCAAATTATACTCCTCTGAATATGTAAATATAGTCTACCAGAGTGGAAGAAAACATTTCAGAATTTCTATTTCTATTCATTCTACTGTAGATTTTTAAATGTCTGTTTATATGTATTTTTCACAAGGTAATTTATATCACAACAGTAATCGCATATTACATATATGAAGGAAGGTATATAATTTATAAATTAAGGTATATTTAGGATGCATACATTCAAAGCCTTTTACCGGCAGACTGCAAGCCTAGGCTTTTGGGTCCCATTGTCCTGAAGGGTACTGAGACAGACAATTATCTTGTCTTCTCTACCATGCAGGTATTCACAAAAACAAACGCAATGATGAGGATGGCAGTGATGAGCAAGATCCCCATTGGACTTATAATAAAAACATGTTTATGGCACCTTATAATACATAACTTTGTACTTATTATGGGGCTTTTGATTTGTACCAATAAAACATTCTATATACCATCCTCATTATATAATGTGGACATTCATTGCTAAACGATGGATGAACTGTATGCAGAAATCTGCATATACATAAATCAGTGCTCCTTTGTGTATTTTAAAGTGAGAGAAATACACTAAAATGGGGATTTTTTATTTTAAAAAAGAAGTAGAAATATAAACCCCAAAAATAAAACAATATATAGCTTGAAGAAGGAAAAAAACAAAGAAAGGAGAAGAAAAAAGAAAAGGGACAAAGGAAGATTCTTTAAACAGAAGGAACATAAAAAGATTTCAGGTATTAAATTAGAAAGAAAATACCTTCCCTATAAACAATATAAGTCCTGCCAATTGTGCTGAGAGAGAATGAGGTGGAATTGATTGTGCCAGAATTAGATAAAGCACTAGCTAAACAAAGAGCTTCTGGTATCCTGAGGAAGGAGCCAGAAAGTACAAAAAAAGATCAGTTCAGTGGCAGTCAGCCATTAGATACCAATGAAGCTAATCCACACCGCTAACTTGTGAACGAAGTAGATTTTCCTCCTGTCTGTTCTCACAAACAATCATTAATTTTAAGTGCAGCTTAGGCAGGTGCTCAGAGAGTCCCTACTGTTTTGACATTATGTTGGAGGATTTCCAAGCAGCAAGCTGGTATAGTCCTTGAGTCCCTTCCAGTTCGCTGCTTCTGAAATTCACTTACACTTACAGACAGCCAGTCTCCTACCTGTAACATTCAGGGGTAGACTAGCTGGCCTGGCATCTAGGGAGGTTCATTTTCAAAAATTTAAAGCCAAGACGTCTATCAACATATTCAGCAAATGGCAGTAGGAGCATCTAGTCATTGACATAAACTGTCTAGGATAAGTCTGCTAGGGTAATATCACTGATCATACTACCTTGATTAATATGATTGTTGATTGTGTTATATGTAACAGTAGCCGTTAGATCAGCTTCTGTGGAATGAATTTCTGATATCTTTATGTCCAAGGAGATACACTATGTAATGTGACTCACTGCCTTTACGACCAATGCAAATGATCTGTAAATTTATATTGGACTTAATATACAGAAAGCATTGAAAAGGAAAATAATTCAACTTTTTCCCGATCTAAACTTTTAGCATTTTAGTTCCCATTCTACATTCTATAGTGCACGAGACTGGATGTCCACTTACTTTTCTCACCCACATTGCCTTTTTTAGGGAAGGCAAATAAAAAATAAAAAGGTAAAGGTTAGAAGCTGTTTCATCTACCTCTTTTCTACTCATCTGAAAGTCTTGAATAAACAGAAATTATTCCTATGAAGAGCAATAATCCATTTATTAATTCTTATAGTTAAATAAATGCAGATATCACAAAGGAATTATAAAACCTAGGTGAAATGTGTTCCCATTGTGCATATTGCACTCACTCACTCCCTAAGGTTTATAGACTAGTACCTGTCTTGGTGACAGATCCTCCATGGCCACGGCAAGCTTTCTAGATGGTGAGCAGAGAGTGCAGCCACATGAGGAACCATCTGTGACATAAAGACATCTGCCAACTCTCTCCTCAAGATTTGGTGAGGACCAATGACAATGTGTAGAGCAATTCAAGTTCCTTGGAAAGAAAGACCTGTGAAGTAAGAGTGCATTTATTGTCCCTTGGTGTTAGCAGGTAGCTGCCTCCTACCTACCCTATGTGGATATACCTACTGATGCATAGATAGAGTACATGGATTACCTGCTAACATGGAAGATTAAATGACAAGGTTAGAAACAAAAACCAAACACTATTGTCTCCTAATGCAGGTAGTGGATGCTCAGTTCACCAGAGGGAAGAGATGGATGTATCAAGGTATAGAAAGCTTGAATTCCTTCTCTAAATTTCACATACTGAGAAATCTTAACAGTCGTAAAATCTACCAGTTAAAAATCATCTGGTAAGTGGATAATATATTTAAAAAGGAAAAAAACTTGACAAATTAGAAGTCACTGAAGAGAACAATTACATTTCACTTTTAAGACA
>NW_026652277.1:77319145-77343996 GCF_009828535.3 Hylobates moloch
TGTCTTAAAAGTGAAATGTAATTGTTCTCTTCAGTGACTTCTAATTTGTCAAGTTTTTTTCCTTTTTAAATATATTATCCACTTACCAGATGATTTTTAACTGGTAGATTTTACAACTGTTAAGATTTCTCGGTATGTGAAATTTAGAGAAGGAATTCAAGCTTTCTATACCTTGATACATCCATCTCTTCCCTCTGGTGAACTGAGCATCCACTACCTGCATTAGGAGACAATAGTGTTTGGTTTTTGTTTCTAACCTTGTCATTTAATCTTCCATGTTAGCAGGTAATCCATGTACTCTATCTATGCATCAGTAGGTATATCCACATAGGGTAGGTAGGAGGCAGCTACCTGCTAACACCAAGGGACAATAAATGCACTCTTACTTCACAGGTCTTTCTTTCCAAGGAACTTGAATTGCTCTATACATTGTCATTGGTCCTCACCAAATCTTGAGGAGAGAGTTGGCAGATGTCTTTATGTCACAGATGGTTCCTCATGTGGCTGCACTCTCTGCTCACCATCTAGAAAGCTTGCAGTGGCCATGGAGGATCTGTTACTAAGACAGGTGCTAGTTGTTTTTTATGGTGATTATATTAGTCCATTCTCAAATTGCTATAAAGAACTACCTGAGTTAATGGGTGCAGCACACCAACATGGCACATGTATACATATGTAACAAACCTGCACGTTGTGCACATGTACTATGGAACTTAAAGTATAATTAAAAAAAAATAAAAAATAAATAAATAATTTTTTTTTTTAAAAAGTGAAAAAAAAAAAAAAAAAGAACTACCCGAGACTGGATAGTTTATAAAGAAAAGAGGCTTTTAAGTGGCTTACAGTTCCACAGGCTATATAGGAAGCATGGCTGGGGAGGCCTCAGCAAATTTACAATCATGGCAGAAGGCAAAGGGGAAGCAAGCATGTCTTACATGGCCAGAGAAAGAGTAAGAGAGCAAAATGGGAGGTGCTACACACATTAAAACCACTAGATCTGGTGACAACTCAGTCACTATTATGAGAACAGCAAGCGGGTTGTCCAAACCCTTGATTCAATCATCTCCTACCAGGCCCCTTCTCCAACACTGAAGATTACAATTTGATGTGAAATTTGGGTGGGGAAACAAATCCAAACTATATCAGTGATTAAAAAAAAAAAAGGTAAATAAGAACAATAAAGACAATACCTGAAATTTTTGTCCAGGAGCCATATTAAGCACTTATGTCATCTGATATAATCTTCAAAGCAATCAAATGAGGTAGTGGTATTACATCCCTATTTTACAGATGAAGTTTCAATCTGTTTTCAACTTGAAAACATTTGCTATCAAAATATCTTTAAGTAGGCCTTTAATCCTAGCACTTCGGGAGGCCAAGGCAGGAATATCACTTAAGGCCAGGAGTTTGAGACTAGCCTGGGTAACATAGCAAGATCTTGTCTCTACAAAAAAAATTTAAAAACAGTTGGTCATGGTGGTACACACCTGTAGTCCTAGCTACTCAAAAGGTTAAGACATGGGGATTGCTTGAGCCCAGGAGTTCTGAGCTTCAGGAAGCTGACTATGCCACTGTACTTCAACCTGGGTGACAGATCAAGACTCCGTCTCTTAAACATGAATAAATAAAACCAAAATTAATTTTATGTATTGGTCAGTCTGTAATGCTTCAGAAAATTAACCCATACAAAATTTTAAGAAAACATATCTTTATATTAAACCACTTAATATAATAAATGCATTATTTATCTTTATATCTCGAATCATAATGTATTTTTGCTTTTTGTATATTTAAATCATGAATCTGATCATAACTTTCTAGTTTTGAGGGAATAGGGGGAAATTTGAAAGACAAGGTAACTAATATGTTCTACTTATATTTCACAATAAAAAAATCCCAAAGCCAAGCTTATGTCACCTATTTGCAAGCTCTGAACTCACCCTCGAAACCTTCCTGGATGTTTTTGTTTAAGAAAAATGTAGCTGACAAGCTAAGCGTGGTGGCTCATGCCTGTAATACCAGCACTTTGGGAGGATAAGGCGAGCAGATCACTTGAGGTCAGGAGTTGGGGAGCAGCCTGGCCAACATGGTGAAACCCTGTCTCTAATAAAAATACAAAAATTAACTGGGGGTGGTGGTGCATGCCTGTAATCCCAGCTACTTGGGAGGCTGAGGCAGGAGAATTGCTTGAACCTGGCAGGTGGAGGATGCAGTGAGCCGAGATTGTGCTGCTGTATTCCAGCCTGGGCAATAGAGCAAGACTCTGTCTCAAAAAAAAAAAAAAAAGAAAGAAAAAGAAAAAAGAAAAGAAAAATGTAGTTGACTTCTTTAGCATAATAGTTTGGATAATTCTGTCATTAAAACACCCTTCTGCTTTCTCCAGAATAAATAATCATCACAATTAATTTTTCTTTTATACCATTTTTATACATCATCTTCTAAATGAACCGTTCTGTCTGAAACATTCATTAGCAACATCTAAAAGCTCTACTGATCATTAAATGGCAAGGTGGAATTAGCAACAAGGAGGCCTTGGAATAGAGCCAGCCAACCTGCATTGAAACTTGATAACATACAGCCACCTTTCTATGTCTTGCACATAACTGGAGCCCAATAAATATGGGCTGATTTGTTGATCTACTGAGTTGGATCGGTGGGGAGCATGGATGTGCACAGGATATTCAAGCAGTTTATGGATGATGAGTGAAGTAGGATACCTACCAATGGGGAGATTAGAAACAAAATGTTTTTAAAGATATTTTGAAGCAAAACTTCAAACACTCTCTCATGGCTATGGTACACTGAGAAACCCACACAGCAGATGGCTCAATCTAATGCCCGGCTAAAATGAAATGGCTGCTTTCACAAAAGTACCAGCTTCCCTCCAATGGGAAGAAACAGCTTCAAATGTAGGGCAGTCTGCATTTGTATAGGGTAGGGAAAGAGCTTCGACACACCAAAGAAACATTTTCAACTCAAATGTCATTAAAATAAGCAGTTTCTCTAAATTTCTCTCGCCTCTTTTACTGAACTTATTTATATAAATGCCTTACTTTTATCACTCAAGTCATCAGTAATATCATAGTACACAAATACATTATAGCATAATAAGAAGGACATATATTGAAAAACCTATTCCATAATTCTGTCTGGTAAAGTGTCAAGTAGATAGGCTCATCACTTTTTCTAGCCTACTTATTTTTTTAATCCATATATCTGCTTCATTTACCTTTTTACATTAATCAAATTATTTCAAAATTGTTGACTATCCGTTATCTACAATAATTGAAATCTAGAGTTAAGCATATTTGCATTGCCTGTATCACTCATACTTCCTAATTTTTTCCATGGCGCTCTCCTCTAAATATTTGGATTTCAAATAAAAATAATTTAATGTCATAAAAATGGGCACTAAGGCAGAATTATTAAGTAGGAACTCTCAGCAGAATCTCTCTCATTTTATCTTTCAGGTTTTTTTCCCCCACTTTTCCTGTCAATGCCTTTTTTATGTCAGAAATTCTTTCCATCCCATTGCCCTCATGTTCTCACCACCCTCTTTTTACCAAAACTTTTCTTGCTATGAAACCAACTGAATGATGACATGGGAGGGTCATGGTAGCTCCTCCCTTCCCATGAGTGCCAGCCTGAGAGAAAAGTCAGGAGAGCTGAACACAGCAGGAGAGAAGGAAGTCCAGGGAGCTAGAGCAGGAGCATTATTTTAGAACCAGGCTGGAAATGATGCCTGATTCCTGGTGCACACTACTGCAGAGGCCACAGCGTGCTTGCTGGGCATCCTCAGGGACCATATTGGAAAGAAACTAGTAAATTATACGAATGTGTGATTGAGTTATAATAACTATATCTTTTACACCTCCAATGGTTAGATAGACTTCAAAGGGGACAAAGCAGTTGGGGTTGAAGTTCGAGGAATTCAAAGAACACCTTCTGGTTTTCCTGAGGGGAAAGTGTTATATTTCAACACTCCTGGCCCCTTGCCTCCCCTCTACTCCTCTCCACAGGAATAGAATATGGTACCTGGTGAGTTGGTCATGGCATTATTCCAGTCTTTTCAACTGGGTAGAATAAGTTCTAGAGATCTTCTGTAAAATACAGTACCTGTAGTTAACAGGATGGTATAGTGCACTTAAAAATTTGTTAAAAGGGTAGATCTCATGTTAAGTGTTCTTACCACAAACACATACACAGTCATACACACACACACACACACACACACACACACACACACTGGGACTTTTGGAGGCGATGGATATGTTTAATACCTTAATTGTAGTGATGGTATCATGGGTATATGCATATGTTCAAACTTATTAATGGTATACATTAAACATGTATTTTTTGGTATATCCATTATACCTCAATAAAGCCGTTAAAAAGAATAATGAAATAATCATGTGAAAAGTAAAGAAAAAAATTACCTATTAAAGACTGAAAATTAACAAATTAAGAAACATGTCTCAAGAGCTAATTCCTTGAACACATCAATAAAACAGACTGATGGTGTTCATTAGTAAGAGAGAAAAAAAGAGGTAGAGAATGAGGGTATAAGAGATTGGCTTTGGAATTAAAAAATTGGAAAAGATATTACGGCATTCATCATAAAATAGACTCAGGAAATTAATATAAAATTTTTAAGTAAACATAATGTAAGAAGCTTTATCATATGATACATCAAATTTAAATAATAAATAAAGCAAATGTATAAAATAATTTATTATATTAGTGAGAAAACTGAGTTTAAGTATTAATGATATTGAGAATATCAAAAAATAGAATGGTAGGTTCTCGTATGACATTTTATTCCTAAATAAATTTAAAATGGGTTAAATATTTAAATAAAGAACCATAAATGTATCAGAATGAGAAATGACTTTTAAATACTTATTTCGAGGTAAAAAATACAGAATGTTTGATATTTTAGACTACATAAAAATTGAAAATATTTGTAAAGCAAAAACTATCAGAAACCAGGCCAGGCGCAGTGGCTCACACCTGTAATCCCAGAACTCTGGGAGGCCAAGGTGGGCAGATCACTTGAGGTCAGGAGTTCGAGACCAGCCTGGCCAACATGGTGAAACCCTGTCTCTACTAAAAATACAAAAATTAGCTGGGTGTGATGGTGCGTGCCTATAGTCCCAGCTACTTGGGAAGCTGAGCCAGGAGAATAGCTTGAACCCAGGAGCCGGAGGTTGCAGTGAGCTGAGATTATGCCACTGCACTCAAGCCTGGGCAACAGAGCAATACAAAAAATTGAGGGCAATAAGTGTCAAAATAGGTGAAAGCTGATGGACCAGATACTTGATCTATTACTTTAGGAAGTAAAATATATTTTCTCCATACAAGTAAATGTGTATCCAAGACCCACTTTCTTGTCAGCTCCTATATTACCAGACCAGGGAAACAAAAGGTATCTTGAATGTTAGGAAGTTGGATCTTGCTTCTCCCCTAAAGCCAAAGAAGAAAGTCTGAGAGAATCAACTGAAGAAATTGGCATCTTAATCCTTAGTTGAAGGTCTTCTTATGAAGCAAACGGAATGATCTGCACACCAGAGTATTTAAGCAGGAAAGGAAATGAGAAGTTGAGAGAGAAAGTTGGATGGAAGAAGGGACACAGCATTGGTAAATTTGTTGTGGAGAAAGTAGACATTAGAGAAAGTAGCAAGGCTTGAAATATTGTGTTTGTCTCAAATCGTGAAAGCAGGTTACCAGGCAAGGGGAATCCCAAAACATAAGGCTATATTGACCATCAGAAGGAGAAACTGAAGTGTGTTTGAAAGAGTTAGCAGGAAGGGGGTCTCCTGTATTAGTCCATTCTACACTGCTATACAGAACTTCCCTCAGACTGGGTAATTTATAAAGTAAAGAGGTTTAATTGACTTACAGTTCCACATGGCTGGGGAGGCCTCAGGAAACTTGCAATTATAGTGGAAGGGGAAACAGGCACGTGCTTCTCATAGCAGCAGGAGAGAGAGAAGTGCAAGCAGGAGAAATGCCAGACGTTTATAAAACCATCAGATCTACTGAGAACTCACTATCATGAGAACATCATGGGGCAAACCGCCCCCATGATCCAATTGCCTCACACAATGTCTGTCCCTAGACATGTGGGGATTATGGGTATTACAATTTGAGATGAGAATTGGGTGGGGACACAGAGCCAAACCATTTAATCTCCCATGTCAAGGAACTGAACACCAAGGAGATCTCCTATTGGGATCACATGAGCACCCCAAGAGAGGCAACGTATGGAAGCCTGCCACACAAGAGAAGTAATAGCTAGCCAATGTTAGCCAAGAGATAACCTAACCAGAACACCTTTCTCTCTCTCTCTCTTTCTGGCTTCCATTCTATAAGATGAAAAAGAGAGGCATGAGAGAAAATAAATTTGGAATAGATATATTAGGAGCAGACTTGGTTTTATCCCTACTTCAAGTTCCGTAAGAGAAGAACTAGCTAGTCCTAAGATAAGAGGAAATGTGCAGTAAATTGGATATGCAATTGTACTTTTAAAAACTGGACTTGAATTGACTGGACTTTAAAAAAATAACTGAAAATAATGAGGAAGTTCAGGAACTAGTCAAGATGTTCCTAAGGAATGGAAAAGGGAAATCTGAGAGAGCATAGAAAAAGATAGTTTGATGGCACAAACTTCAAATTGTTCAATAAGCCTGTTACATGTACCATGATTCCTAAAATAGTCCATTCCTCTTCACATAGAAATTTCACTTTTGGAATTTATCTGTGGTGACACAAAGAATCATATTGTCAAATCTGACTCTAGAAGTCATAGATTTTACCCAATACGAAACTTCACCAATGATTTAAAGAACACAGGTGAAGAATTATTTCCTTGATGTGATCTGAAATCCTAAGATGCAGCTTCCAATAAAAAAAGACTTTTTTCCTACCACAATAAGACATCATTTGGCTCCAGGTTAATAAATGAAGAACTGGAGCAATGTACATATTGCTCACACAGAAGCCATTTGGGCTACCTCACATAGTTACATGATGTCCATGACCTTCCTCAGCTAGCCAGCCACCATAAATCTATAAATACCAGTTGCATTTACAATAAGCAACTTCAACACAGTATTTTTCCCCATGAAAAATCTTCACAGATGAGAAATTACCATTATCCTTCTGCTAGTAAAAAAATAATTATTGGGCTTACTAGTAATTCATATGTTTACCAAGAGGTAGTTTGCATGTTTGACAGTAGAATTAATAGTCATTCTTTCTGCCTGGACACCCCTGAGAGAGAGAATAGGGTACAGAACTACTGCAAACCCTTTTCTTCCTAAACCATAGTAAAATAATTGGGTAAAATTGCACTATTTGGGTATAAGAATGTTTTATTCAAGTAATTATAAATAACCCAAATAAGAAATGAAATTTCTTCAAATAAATTGTTCATACATTCATATTATAGAATATTCTATAGTCACTATGAATGATAACATGTAGAGATATATTTCTGGACATAAAATTATGGCTGTGAATGAGAGTTTCGTGACAAGGCATGTTACAATACAATATAGACAGCATAATACAGGATGATATGAGTTTATCAGCACTCGAACACGCATATAGAAAAAAGACTACAGTGCTTCGGAAAATATATTAACAAAGTTTATGTATAACGTTCATCCGGTCAAACAGATTTGATTCTAGACTTTAGCTCCTTATAGTTTTATAGATACATAAAGACACATCGAACCCAAAATAGTCTACCCCCCTTATGTATATATGACCTAAAGAAATTTTCTTAACCTTACAATCTTTTGCAAAAATATCTGAAAATCATTATAACCTTCCTGCCTTGCCCAGGCTTTGTTATATATGGCTCCTCTCTTTTCCAACATTTCCCTGTTCATACATATATAATGGCACATATCATACGTATGTTTATTATTTTGCTTGTCTCTTCTACTAAGCTGGAAATTCTCTTAGGCAGGAGCTACCTCTATCATCTTGATCATCTATCACAACACATGACATACACAATCTATTATAAATAAAATTTTTTTCCAGTCTGGAAATGAAGAAGAAGGAAGATAAAGAGAGAGAGAGAACTACAGGACATTATACTGTGTATTATGGGATGCAGTACTTATCTGCATTCTTAAAAATTTAGGTTGGAAAAATAAGACACGGCTATAATTTGATTCCCAAATTATGGCACAGAGTTCCTACAGGGTCAGAGTAACTGTTAACCAAACTCTTCTTTTTCTTTCCCCTTCTTATCTTGCTCCTGACCCAGTCACTCTAGGGGAGGAGGACTACACCCATTACATGTGTGTTCTCCAAGGACAGAAACCCAACTAACAGTAGTTTAAACCAACAGAGATTTATTATTCACACGTTACAGGAAGTCTGAAGGTTAACAGCGACTGGCATTTATTCCTGTTTTCAACATCAACAAGAAACCAAAATCTTTCTATTTTTATGCTGTTCTGACCTTAGCCCATTGGTTTGGGACCTTATAGTTGCATGGTAACTGCTGAACTTTGAATACTGTATCTACAATTCAGGGAGGAAGAGGTAAAAGGAACAGAGGTAAAGGGGCATTCTAGGTGAATGGATTACATTTTATCAAGAATTTAAAAGCATTCTGGGAACTTCTACCCAGCTGACAGACATTAATAATTCACTGGACAGAAAAAGGGTCATAAAACCATAGCTGGGTGGAAAGAAGCTAGGAAGAAGAGCATTGTATTGGCCAGAAAACATGGCAGCTACAGTTTTTTAAGTTGGTTAGTTATTGCCTGGAACATTTCATGGACTATAAATATTGGTGGGCAGTGGTATCACACTTTAAAAGTTACAAACATATATTAAGCATCTTCTCTTGAAATCAGTGATTCTTACTTCCATGTAATAAGCAGACTTGGCCAGGACAGGCTTCCTCTATTTCTGCCCAACCATGCCTCTCTCTTCTCTACCTCCTTTCTTTCATGTAGTTCTGTGAGTATGCTAGCTTAAGACCTGCCCCTTGACAAGCCATACAAGTTGCCCTATCTTTACCTTGTGTCTTACATGTAGCTAGCCAAAGAAAACCAATTTTTAAGATTCCATTAAAGAGGATGAGGAATGCCAGGAGATCCACTTAAACTTGAGCACAACTCTCTTTGTTCTTCCAACCTTTGGCAACATTTTCATTGGTGATAAGAGGTACCATATCACTCATAAAGAAAGTGGTATTTCCATTTTCTTTTTTATGATTTTCAGGAATCCTGTGAGCAGCAAGGAAAAACTGGCAAGTTTCAACAATTTTAATATGTTCTCTTTATAATATCAGCAATTTCCCTCACACCCCAATTTCTAACAGACCCATGATAGGCATGCAGCAATTAGACCCATGAATGCACAGGCATGTTTGAATATTCTCAAGTAACAGATAGTAAATATACAACTATTTACAACACAAGCTATTTAAAGTATGTTGATGCTATAAATGGGTTCTTGTATGCCAAAAAAAAAAAAAGTTTATAACACTGCCCTAAAATGGAGCAAGGCGGATTTTTTTAAAAATCAAAGAAATAAGTATATTCTCTTGGCCAGATTTTCTAAAATGTTAGAGAGAATTAGGGGTTACATAAGAACAAAGAACCACCATGAAAACCAAATTATACTCCTGGGGTAAAAAGAAAATACACATCTGAGGAAACAGATGTAGCAATATATAGAAACATTCAAACTTAGATTCTTGAGAGTAATATATAAAATATGTAAGATACGTGCATATAAATGATATGTTACATCAGAAAGAAAGGCAAAACCTACAAAAGTTGAGGCGAGGCTTTTGAAATTGTTATATGATAATAACAATATTTTTATATTATGACAAATCAAATAATTTTTATTTTATATTCTACTACAAAACAGAAGGTGTTTTCTGTTGATGTTGGTGAATGGCTTACTGTTAATAAATGTCAGGAAGGAAATTAGTGTCATCTCCTATTTCGTTGCCTTTTTTATCTTCAAGGAAAACATTTGTTGGAATGGGAAGTATAAGGAGAACAATGATCAGAGGAAATTAAAACTGGGATATGTGGCCCTATCAGAAGAGGACACTTTTCACTTTTATTAGTGGCTCCCAAATGCTAGCCTGCAGACTGACTACAGAAGGCGGCTGAAAATGGATAGAGATGCTCAAAGAGGAAGAAACATTATGTTTAAAAATCCAGAGGAAAGATTCTAGTTTGCCTAGGTCAAAGGACAGCAAGAAGGCCACTGGAACTAGAAATGTATAAGCCGGTGTGAGAGAAACAAAAAATGCAGGTGGAAAGGTGGACAGGGAACAGCTCATGCAGGAACAAACGTGGTTTATAATAAGGACACTTTTTTTATTCTCAACGCATTGAGAAGCCAATGAAGAATTATGAGCAAAACATGTGTTTTAATATTAATAAAGTTTTAAAAACTTTTATTATAGGGGAAAAGAAGAATGAAATTTATTGTCTATTCCAATAAATTAATGTCAGCTTAACATTAATTTGCTAAGATGGCAGCAGTGAAGACAGTGAGAACTTGACAGTCTAGATATATTTCATAAGTGTAACTGAAAGAATTGAAGATAAATAGGATATGGAGGGTGAAGAAAAGAAAGAACTCAAGGAATATTCCTAGACATCTGGCATAGCACTTAGGTAACTGGTGGTGCCATTTTCTGAAATGAGAAAATCTGAGAAATGAGTATGTTTGGCGGGGGAGGGTGGGGAAAGTGAGAAGACAGAAGTCTATTTTGGATGTATTTTCAAAGACAGGATTCTATTTAGGACATATTAAATTTGATACGTCTGCTAGAAAACAAAGCAGAGATGTCAAGTAGACAATGAGGCATACATGTCCAAAGTGCAGGGAGAGTTGGAGGCTGGAGCTGAAAATTGGGAAGGTCATCACAAAGGATATACTTTAGAGCCATGGGACCAGAGGAGATAATCTCAGGGATGGGTTCAGGTGAGAACTTCAAGAAGGTTGAGGAAAGAACCTTGGGCGCTCCAACAGGTATAGATTAGGTGAGCAAAGGAAAAGAACAGGAACTGCCAGAAAAATGGGAGCACTGGAAATCATACAAGGTAGGTATTCCAAGAGCAGGAGGGAGTAATCAATTGTATTAAGTACTTTGAACTCATGAAATAAAATGAGAAATGAGAATTAATCATTGGACTTAAAAGATAAACGACCTTGTCAAGGGTATTTTAATGGAGCGTAGAGGTGAAAGCCGATTCAAATGAAGGGACAAATAGAAAATGAGGAATGGAAAACTGTTTTGAAAAAACAGCTTAAGGAGATTTGGGGCTGAGACGATGGGGTTTTCTAGGTATACAGTCATGTCATCTGCAAACAGGGACAATTTGACTTCCTCTTTTCCTAATTGAATGCTTTTTATTTCCTTCTCCTGCCTGATTGCCCTGGCCAGAACTTCCAACACTATGTTGAATAGGAGTGGTGAGAGAGGGCATCCCTGTCTTGTGCCAGTTTTCAAAGGGAATGCTTCCAGTTTTTGCCCATTCAGTATGATATTGGCTGTGGGTTTGTCATAGATAGCTCTTATTATTTTGAGATACGTCCCATCAACACCTAATTTATTGAGGATTTTTAGCATGAAGGGTTGTTGAGTTTTGTCAAAGGCCTTTTCTGCATCTATTGAGATAATCATGTGGTTTTTGTCTTTGGTTCTGTTTATATGCTGGATTACATTTATTGATTTGCATATGTTGAACCAGCCTTGCATCCCAGGGATGAAGCCCACTCGATCATGATGGATAAGCTTTTTGACGTGCTGCTGGATTCGGTTTGCCAGTATTTTATTGAGGATTTTTGCATCAATGTTCATCAGGGATATTGGTCTAAAATTCTCTTTTTTGGTTATGTCTCTGCCAGGCTTTGGTATCAGGATGACGAGTTGAGAGAAGAAGGCTTCAGATGATCAAACTACTCCGAGCTACAGGAGGAAATTCAAACCAATGGCAAAGAAGTTAAAAACTTTGAAAAAAAAATTAGACAAATGGATAACTAGAATAACCAATGCAGAGAAGTCCTTAAAGGAGCTGATGGAGCTGAAAGCCAAGGCTCGAGAACTATGTGAAGAATGCAGAAGCCTCAGGAGCTGGAAGAAAGGGTATCAGTGATGGAAGACGAAGTGAATGAAATGAAGCGAGAAGGGAAGTTTAGAGAAAAAAGAATAAAAAGAAATGAACAAAGCCTCCAAGAAATATGGGGTTATGTGAAAAGACCAAATCTACACCTGATTGGTGTACCTGAAAGTGACGGGGAGAATGGAACCAAGTTGGAAAACACTCTGCAGGTTATTATCCAGGAGAACTTCCCCAATCTAGCAAGGCAGGCCAACATTCAGATTCAGGAAATACAGAGAACGCCACAAAGATACTCCTCAAGAAGAGCAACTCCAAGACACATAATTGTCAGATTCACTAAAGTTGAAATGAAGGAAAAAATGTTAAGGGCAGCAAGAGACAAAGGTCGGGTTATCCACAAAGGGAAGCCCATCAGACTAACAGTCAATCTCTCGGCAGAAACTCTACAAGCCAGAAGAGAGTGGGGGCCAACATTCAACATTCTTAAAGAAAAGAATTTTCAACCCAGAATTTCATATCCAGCCAAACTAAGCTTCATAAGTGAAGGAGAAATAAAATACTTTGCAGACAAGCAAACGCTGAGAGATTTTGTCACCACCAGGCCTGCCCTAAAAGAGCTCCTGAAGGAAGAACTAAACATAGAAAGGAACAACCGGTACCAGCCACTGCAAAAACATGCCAAAATGTAAAGACCATCAAGGCTAGGAAGAAACTGCATCAACTAACGAGCAAGATAACTGGCTAACATCATAATGACAGGACCAAATTCACACATAACAATATTAACTTTAAATGTAAATGGACTAAATGCTCCAATTAAAAGACACAGACTGGAAAACTGGATAAAGAGTCAAGACCCATCAGTGTGCTATATTCAGGAAACCCATCTCACGTGCAGAGACACACATAGATTCAAAATAAAGGGATGAAGATATACCAAGCAAATGGAAAACAAAAAAAGGCAAGGGTTGCAATCCTAGTCTCTGATAAAATAGACTTTAAACCAACAAAGATCAAAAGAGACAAAGAAGGCCATTACATAATCGTAAAGGGATCCATTCAACAAGAAGAGCTAACAATCCTAAATATATATGCACCCAACACCGGAGCACCCAGATTCATAAAGCAAGTGCTGAGTGACCGACAAAGAGACTTAGACTCCCACACAATAATAATGGGAGACTTTAACACCCCATTGTCAACATTAGACCGATCCATGAGACAGAAAGTTAACAAGGATATCCAGGAATTGAACTCAGCTCTGCACAAAGTGGACCTAATAGACATCTACAGAACTCTCCACCCCAAATCAACAGAATATACATTTTTTTCAGCACCACACCACACCTATTCCAGAATTGACCACGTAGTTGGAAGTAAAGCACTCCTCAGCAAATGTAAAAGAACAGAAATTATAACAAACTGTCTCTCAGACCACAGTGCAATCAAACTAGAACTCAGGATTAAGAAACTCACTCAAAACCTCTCAACTACATGGAAACTGAACAACCTACTCCTGAATGACTACTGGGTACATAACGAAATAAAGGCAGAAATAACGATGTTCTTTGAAACCAACGAGAACAAAGACACAACATACCAGAATCTCTGGGACACATTCAGTGTGTAGAGGGAAATTTATAGCACTAAATGCCCACAAGAGAAAGCAGGAAAGATCCAAAATTGACACCCTAACATCACAATTAAAAGAACTAGAAAAGCAAGAGCAAACACATTCAAAAGCTAGCAGAAGGCTAGAAATAACTAAAATCAGAGCAGAACTGAAGGAAATAGAGACACAAAAAACCCTTCAAAAAATTAATGAATCCAGGAGCTCGTTTTTTGAAAAGATCAACAAAATTGATAGACCTCTAGCAAGAGTAATAAAGAAGAAAAGAGAGAAGAATCAAATAGATGCAATAAAAAATGAAAAAGGGGATATCACCACCGATCCCACAGAAATAAAAACTACCATCAGAGAATACTATAGACACCTCTATGCAAATAAACTAGAAAATCTAGAAGAAATGGATAAATTCCTCGACACATACACCCTCCCAAGACTAAACCGGGAAGAAGTTGAATCTCTGAATAGACCAATAACAGGCTCTGAAATTGTGGCAATAATCAATAGCTTACCAACCAAAAAAAGTCCAGGACCAGATGGATTCACAGCCGAATTCTACCAGAGGTACAAGGAGGAGCTGGTACCATTCCTTCTGAAACTATTCCAATCAATAGAAAAAGAGGGAATCCTCCCTAACTCATTTTATGTGATTATGATTTTTAAATGAACCAGTCGGTACCTTTGTGTGTTTCCCTCTTTCTGTGTTTGGCCACGAAGTTGCAGGTATGGCTAAAAGAAGGGCTTACCTAGTGTTGGTATTTTACTTTATCAGGCAATATGGAGAATGAGAGGCAAAGGAGCTGAAATGAATTCAAGGAACTGTCACAGCAAAACAAGGCAATGTAATCTGGATAAGAAAAGAAGATTTTCAGGGTTATCCTGCACAGTTTAAAAGGTGGCATAGAGTTAAAAAAAAATGTGTAAGGTATTATGAAACAGGCAAGCCAGAAGTATTTGATGGTCAGAGAGTGGAATTCCTGAAATCGAGGTTTTGTGGAAATTGGTAATGACGAAGTTCAGGGAATGACATAGGGATGCATGGTTGAGGATACGAGGAGGGCATAATAATTGGAGTTAAAGGCAGTCAAGCAATTGAGGGTCCACAATTTTAGACAAGGGGTCTCAACGACTGTTTAAGATACTAAGAAAAATAACATGCATAGTGAAATCAATTGCTAAATCTCCAGGGAATAAGAAGATATAACTGGGAGTTTGCAGTATGAATGTCCAAGAAGCACAGAGGGAGCTGTTGTCATGTTCCTCAAATAATCTGAGAGTTTCGACAAAAAGCGGGACAGATGGTGGTCTGGGCAAAACAATGAGAAACACGGAGGACATCTAGTCCACCTCTGATACCCATGGTACATGAAAAATAGAAGAAAAGCCTGTCACAATTCAAAGAGTTGTATCTAAAAGGGTACCTGAGCTTATTTTATAGCAAAAGGTGATTACATAGTTAAGTGAAAAAGATACAGGAGATTTTGTAGACAGTACAGTGAAGGGTGTGGGCAAATGGGGAAGGGAGAAAAATTGATTCCGATTAAGGAACACACAGCCATGTGGAGCTGTAACCATGGTGGATGTCCCAGGAGGCTTGAACCTGAGTTTGTGGATCAAGGTAAGACATAATGAAATCAATCCTGATGGTTTTTCACAGAATGTAGAGAGTCAACTTGATTTATAGTCTCTTTCTTACGATTTGTCTCTTAAACATTGTATAATGCTAAGAAGAGAAGAGGTGGGGCAGGTGATGAGGATAGTGAGTGACAGTCTTACCAAGTGCATATGGATTTGCGGGGGTTTCCCAAAATCTTACTCTGGTCATTGTCAATGATGTGAAGACACGATCTTACCAGAATCACAAAGACTTCCTTGGGATTGCATTAAATCGTATTGCAAGTTCTATTGTGACAATATGAGGAACAATCTCACCATGGCCAAATGGAGCCTTGGGCCTAAAAAGGAGTTACACATAAGAGAGTCAAGACCATGGGCAGAAAATATAAGCCTTGTATAGAAAAGTTATTTCTGTTTCTGAAGAATGACAAAATAAGTGAGGAATGAACAGTTAAAGATGTCTAGAAATTTTAATGTTAAGATGTGAAAATTCTGAGACTCAGACAACCTAAGAAAAGTACTGATTAATAATGCCTATCACAATGTAGGAAATGAATATAAATTTGATGGATTAAATAATTGTTTGGAATTGATGTGCTGTATGCAATAGAAAGATAAAGGAAAGGCATGTATGTATTGCTGAGTATCCTGGAGGGTTAGGCATGGAAGTGTGGATGGCAGGGATTATGGCTTCTCTGAGCCTCCTAATATACCCACCCGAGGCCATAGCATGAAAGTACCTACAATTTTATATTAGAAAAGGAAAATGTCATAATTAACATTATATCTTTATGCCTTTAATGGGACTATAAATGTGGTATTGCTTTCCAGCTCCTGGCTTCATCCAAGTTGGAACACATTTACTATATATTTTTACTCAAGATATGTCATTTGATAGTCTAGAATATGTGCTCCCTGAGGTCAGGAAAGATATCTTATTCACCTTTGTATCCCCAGCTAGTATTGCAGCATCTGATATCTAATACACACACAGAAATATTGACTAGAAATGCAACTACACATATGTATTTGTGACACCTTCTAGGAGAATAATGCATGTTTATAATTTAATAAAACTAGACTCTGTCACCCAGGCTGGAGTGCAGTGGCGCGATCTCGGCTCACTGCAAACTCCACCTCCCGGGTTCACGCCATTCTCCTGCCTCAGCCTCTCCGAGTAGCTGGGACTACAGGCGCCCGCCACCACGCCCGGCTAATTTTTTGTATTTTTAGTAGAGACGGGGTTTCACAGTGGTCTCGATCTCCTGACCTCGTGATCCGCCCGCCTTGGCCTCCCAAAGTGCTGGGATTACAAGCGTGAGCCACCGCGCCTGGCCAAAACTAGACTATTAAAAACTTTGCCATCTTTATATTGTCAAGATTCTAGTACTTTTCTACTTGTTATATATATATGTATATACTTTCTATATATATATATATATATATATATTTTTTTTTTTTTTTAATGAAAAAACATCTCATTTAGCTGCCAACCTAAGACCAGTGCTAGTAATTGCACCCTGCATGCTCAGCCACTGTAATGGCAAAAACTTATGTGAAGTAAAAATGGTATTGCTGGTGTTCTTAAAAAATAAAAACCTATTGTATTGCAAGATTTTAATGCCCAGGTGTTACCTAATGTGCTGTAAATAAGTATAGCAGACAATTTCAGAACAAGTTATTTCATTTCCATGGTAACATCAGGGCCACAATAGCGGGTGCTGGTTAAAAATGGATTCTTTTCATTAAAAACACACAACAGGAGGGGGCAATTAACAGACTGAAGGGAAGGCCTAATGAATTTAACAAAAATACAATAAAGCTGTCTCTCTATTTTTACTGTAAACATTTAGGAAGCAAGACTACAAATAAAATGCTTGATAGATTCCAGCCTATTTCAAGAGACAATGCTACAATTATTTGATTTCAAATGTTATATTAAATATTTCATGATTTCCTGACCAGACTGAATAGGAAAAGAAAGAACAGACAAACCTAAAAAGGTTTGTTTTGATTGTTGAGATCACTTAAACTCCATCTAGTATACAAAATTGTGAACCTTAATCACTGTTCAGTAGAAGAAAACTAGGAAAGTCAAAAAGCCTAATTAAAATTTACATAAGTACAATATAAGATTAATAAGTAAAACCACAAAACATATATTTTCTCCACTCAACTGGGGCTGCTACTGGTCAAGATTGAAAGAATTCTTTTTAAAGTCATGCATTTATTTGCCTGATACTCTGCCACTGTCTGGCACCAAAGAATATAATTCAAAGTGAAAATTGTGTCAGTCATTCAGAGGTTTTGACTACACAAGTCTAAACATCTGCATATTCGGATGAACACCTGGCTTTCTAATTCACTAACTGAGAGGCGATGCACCATTAGTTGTTATCCTAAGCATCAAGAAGGTTAATTCATTATGCATATCAGATATCAGTGTACTTGCTTGGGATACATTTATCTTATCATCTAAGATTATGTTGATTTTATTTAGATCCTATCCAAATAAAGGATAATTAAACTGCTATGTGACAGGAAATAATCCACTGTTAAAGAATTCTGCAAATATAAAATTAACTGCCAGGATGACCTTCAGGGTACAGGGGAAAAGAGTACAGCAGCAAGAACATGAGGCCCGTATCAATCCTCTCTTAGTAAATAGCACTGTGAGTTCTCTCAAGTCATTTAAAACAGGGGTCCTCAAACCCTGGGCCATGGACTGCTACTGATCAGTGCACTGTTAGAAACTGGGCCCCACAGCAGGAAGGTGAGCTGCAGACAAGCAAGTGACGCTTCATCTGTATTTACAATCACTCCCCATCACTCACATTTACCACCTGATCTCCACCTCCTATCAAAATGAGGGGTAGGGAATTAAGATTCTGATAGGAGTGCAAACTCTATTACAAACACTGTATGTGAGGAATTTAGGTTGCATGCTCCTTATGAGAATCTAATACCTGATATCTGTCGCTGTCTTTCATCACTCAGATGGGACTGTCTAGTTGCAGGAAATCAAGCTCAGGGCTCCCACTGATTCTACATTATGTTGAGTTGTATAATTATTTCATTATATATTATAATATAATAATAATAGAAATAAGGCACACAATAAATGTAATGTGCTTGACTCATCGCAACCTGCCATCCGTGGAAAAACTGTCTTCCATGAAACCGGTCCCTGTGCCAAAAATGTTGGGGACTGCTGATTTAAAGCATCTGTTTCCTCATCTATAAAATAGAATTACAAATTCTTGATTTACATATTTCCACATATAGTTATAAGATTCATGATTAGTGTTTAAGAGTTAAAGCTCTGAAATTAAGTATGCCTGATTTGAACCCTAATTATCACTAACATTGTAAATTTAGGCATGCTTCAGTTTCCTCACCTGCAAATTGCTACAAAGTCTCTAAGTATTAAGTGAATATACACCCTGAATGCTTAGCACAGTGCCTGGCACTCTGTAAGCAACCAAGAAATATGTGTTTTGGAAAATCAAAGAAACATGTTCCAAGTAACTTGGAAAATGTAGAGAGCCATAGATTGTAACATTTCTTACATTTGAGATGCCAGAATGTATAAGTCATACCCTATTTTCTAAGCTCTCAGAGTTAAAATGAACAAAAACTCATTAACACTGGCATAAACAAAAGGTATATGTATACTCTTTTTTTTCTTTATCTGTATGTTCCTTTCTTTTCTTTATTTTAATACCTGTCCAGAGATAACCTAGAAATCCCCAGAAATCAACCCAGACTTCTACACCAAATGGATCAAACTGGAGGCCAAATTTAACCTGGAAATATGCTTCCGGTATTTCAAAGTGCTTAAAAAATATTACCCCAAAATAGAAAATTTGGAGTTTTCAAATAAAATTGTTTCCTGGCTTCACTTTAAAAAATTAGATAATCTGGGAGCCTTCAGTGCACGTACTCACATGCAGAAGCTGCTGAAATATAAGAGTAAATTCCCTTAATAGAGATTCACAAACTCTTCACTTCTCATAGTCCTCACCTCTTATGAGTTCTCTGATACCATGACTCAGTACCAGTCACTGTTTATCATCATATGTACCCAATTATTTTCCTTATAGCAAAGAAACAGTTCCCTGTACTCATGTCTCTATCTCAAGCTGGAATAAGAAAGATCTTCAGGTTACAAGTTTCTAAAAAAAAAAAAAAAGGGATGACAAATATTTTTGTGAATCTTAAGACTGTTAAGACCCATTTCTTAATCTTTTTATTGAAGTATACATATAGAGGAGGACATAAATCATAAGTTCAATGAATATTATTTATCATAAATTAAACCTATGTATGTGTAACCAGCACCCAGATCAAGAAACAGAACATAATCAGCACCCCAGAAGCCTGCTTTTTTGCCTCCTTCCATTCACTATTCCCCTATTACCACAAGGGAACTGCTGTCCTAATTTCTAATGCCATAGGTTTGTTTTGTCTGTTTGAACTTTACGAAAATAGAATCCCACAAAAGGTACTCTTGCATGTCTGACTCCTTTTGCTAAACATCTTGTTCATGAGATTCATTCATGTGGTTATATGTAGTATAATTTTATTGATGCATTTATAAGGTACAAACAAAGCTTGTCTATGACCCCTTTAACTTAAGTGACCTGCTGGTCCCTATTAGCCGTGGACACCCTAATCTAGATGTACATTTTTCTTTAAGAAGTATCCCCCCTGCAATTCTCCTGATACCTCAGAATCCCTTGGCCTTTCTACAACAATTTAACTCCCTGCCCCATGATTTAAATTTTCAAAGGGTCCTCCTTGCTCAAGCAGAGATGAAGTTATGCAGTCACCTACTGACTTGATCCTCTTTCCCATCACTAAACTCTTTCCCCTGCAAATTCCCCCTTCTTTTCAAATAAGCCTGAAATATCTTTAATTGCCAAAAAGGGAAGTTATTTTTTTGTTCCTGCTTTCTGTGTTGCTATTTTGTCTGTTCTTGAAGAAGAGGAAGTGGTGTTCAAATATCACAGCTTCTTTGTACAACAGCCTAGAATCAATGCTTTGTAAGTAAAAGTAACGTTTTTTTCTGTATTTTGAATGATAAAATATGTTGCACCTGACATGTAGCCATCATCAGTTACTGATATCACATCACTAATTACCCAAGATTTTTCAGAAGAAGAATAAGGCTAGTGATTCCCAACCACAAAATTATAATCTGTCCAGACATTTAATAGCTAATAACAAATCTTTTGCTTAAGACACCCACACACGGTATATGAGTTATTTTTTAATGCTCCTTTGGAAAACTTAAGATATCATGATTCAAAATGTCATTTAGGCAACAAAGAAAAAATGATTGCATTTGCCAACAACCAACAATAATTTCACTGGGAATTCTCTACTTCATATTTTCTCTTGAGATTTTTAATAGGCTTTTAAAGCAGATTCTGAGCTGGGAACTAATCCAAGAAATAAAGAAAGCAAGGGGAAAAAGTAATAATAATAGACAATTGTACTTGATTGTTTCCATGGTCAGGGCATCCTCCGGAGTGACAGATAATTCATCTTCTGTCAGTTTCCATTGCCTAGAGATCATTCTGAGTATTGTTATCAGCAAAACCTCCACAAAATGAAGGATATTCAAACAGGAAACCAGATGTGATGGGGTCAGGCCCTGCATGTGATGGGGATATTTGGGTTAATGATGATTGATGCCACATCACATTTCATAAAGTACACACTTGCCAAATCAGGTATTTTTCCCGTCACATAGGAGCAGTTGCTAAGTTCCTTTACGGTAAAGCACCAAGGTCAAAGAGGAAGGAGTGAACACAAAAGAAAGGTGGCATAATAAAACAAAGATAATCATGTTGCATACTGTGTAAGCTTTGCATGATAATCTGTCCTAAATGTCTGTTATTTATCTGGGAAATCTAAAACATTTCGATTTTTCTATACCTACAACATACACAATGTTTTTGTTTCCTTTTTGTTTGTTTGTTTGGGGTCTACTTTTAACTTTGTTTCCCTAAATTAATATATTACATTAACTGTGTCCTTACTGTAATTACTTTATCAAAATCAATGATTGAAGTGGTGAACTCTTAACTTTTTCATCACATATGTCATGATTTGGGGGAAAAAAAGTCGCTCAAAATACAAATGTATTATCAAACAACACTGCTTTCCATTTGATGGTACATGTAAAGGTAGTGATTTAATTACCAATCTTGCTTTAGTAACAAGTAGGCTGTCTTTAATTTGTGTGATATTTTAATATGGGCATATATTTAGATTCTCTAAGAGGACAATTTTCAAACATGCTCAAGGGAAAAAGAGCCCTCACTATTTAATCTTAAAAATAAATCTTTGCAAAACCATTATGCTGTTGTTTTAGAGCTTGATGTTTTCAAAGGAAGGATAATAAATGTTACAACTATCCTAAAATAGCTCTAGAAAGCTTAATAGTTATTATTATGTTGATGTATTTACAAGGACCTTAAAGCATTCATGGTTTTCTACAGCTATTGGTATATTATCAATTTTTTCAAACTAGGAATAATATTTCACAGAGGCTTATAGTCAGAGTTGGTGTAAAGCTTATATGGTTGACTTTACAATTCCTTTCCTATAATTAAGACATATCTGGTGGAAAGTAATTGGAAGCAAATAGTTCTGAAAATCTAGGTGCTAAATAAAAAGCAGAACCACATTGTCAGTGGTAGACTGGGAATTATTGATCTAATAAAATATAAAGGTGTAATGGCTAATTTTATGCATCAACTTGACTGAGCCATGAGAGGCCCAGATATTTGGCTAAATATTAGTTCTGGGTGTTTCTATGAAGGTGTTTCTAGATGAGATTAGCATTTTAATCAGTAGACTAAGTAAAGCAGATTCCTGTCTTCGATGTAGGTGGGCATAATCTAATCTTTTGAGGGCCTGAGTAAAGCAAAGATAGCCAAAGGGAGAATTTGCTCTTTTTCTCTCTGCCTGACTGTTGAACTGGGATACTGGTCTTTTTCCCTTGGACTGGGATGTGCACCATTGGCTCTCCTCATTCTCAGGACTTTAGGCTCAGCTGGAACTACACCATTAGTTCTCATGGTTTGGGCGTCTTCAGACTTGGATTGGAAATATACCACCAGCTCTCCTGGGTCTCCAACTTGCCAAATGAAGCGCATGGGACTTCTCAGCCTCATAATCATGTGAGTCCATTTCTTATAATCTCTCTCTCTTTCTTCCTCTCTTCCTCTCTCTCTCATTTTTCTCTCTTCAATATTTTTTGCTTGTGTTTCTCTGGAGAACCCTAACTAATCCGATTTTGGAACTAAGAAGTGAGATGCTATTGTAACAAATACCAAAACACGTAACAAAGGCTTTGGAAGTGGGTAATGGATAGAGGCTAAAAGGGTTTTGAGGTGCATGCTAGAAATATGAGCATTAAGGGCAACTCTGGTGTGGGTTCAGATTGAAATGAGGAACACGTTATTGGAGACTGCAGGAAAGGAGATCCATCTTATAAAGTGGCAAAATACTTGGCTGAATTTTATTCTAGTGTTCTGTGGAAGGTAGAACTCATGAGAGATGAAACAGAATATTTAGCTGAGGAGATTTCTAAGCAAAGTGTTGAAAAAGTGGCACTGTTCCTCCTGACTGATTTTGGTAAAGTGCAAGACAAGAAGAATTAATTAAAGAAGGTTAAGTAAAGAGGAACCAGGGCTTAAAGATTTGACAAATTCTCAGCCTGTCCCTATTGCAAAAGTTGAGAAACCAGGCTAGCAGGAGAATACCAAGGGTGTTGCTGACCAAACCATCTGATAGGGAGATTAGCGTGGGTGTGAACCACGTACCCAATCAGCCATCTCAATAACACAAGCCAGAAATAGAGATGACATTATACCATCAGAAACACTGCCAGCTGGAATTGAAAATAAAAAGAAATAAGCAGAATAAGTCCTAGTGTTCTGTAGCACTCTGGAGTGACTATAATTAACAATGATTTATTGTATATTTTTAAATAGCTAGAAGAGCAGATTTTGAATATTCACAACACAAATAATTGATCAATATTTTAAGTGATGGATATGCTAATTACCCTGATTTGATCATTACACATTGTATACATGCACAGAAATATCACACTATACCCCATACATATGTATCATTATTAAGGGTCAATTAAAAATAATAAAAGAAAATAGAGAAAATAAGACAGAACAAAGGCAGACGGTGAACATGTGTTAAAGGAAAGAAGGAGCCCGAAAGTGATTTAGAGATTATCAGGACTACTATTGCTACCACAGGTCCAGAGTGCCTGGGCTAAGGGGAAAAGCTGCTTTCATGTTGTTTCAAAGGGTGGAACTGCCACCCAGCAGAGCCACCCGAGGGTGAGGGGGACTGGCTCAGAGAGCCAGACAGACAGCCTTCCACTGAGCTAAAGGGTACTACTGACACTGGAGGCAATACTGCCAACCAAGTGAATCTGGAGGGCAGAGCATGGAACTAAAGAGGATTATTCTTGAGCCTCAAAATGTAATGAACTGAGTAATGGATAGAAGCCGAAAAGGTTTTGAGGTGCATGCTAAAAATATGGGCATTAAGGGCAATTCTGGTGTGGGTTCAGATGGAAATGAGGAACACGTTATTGGAGACTGCAGGAAAGGAGATCCAGGTTATAAAGTGGCAAAATACTTGGCTGAATTGTATTCTAGTGTTCTGTGGAAGGTAGAACTCATGAGAGATGAAACAGAATATTTAACTGGCTTCTGAACTTCCTTGGGCTCTCCCATCTCTTTCTTCTGATTTACTGCTTGTGGAATGGGAGTATCAGTTCTGTGCCTATCCCGCGATTGTTTCAGAAACACGTAACTTGTCTGTTCTCACAGGTTCACAGCTGGAGAGAAATTTTACCTCAGGGTGAATTGTATCTCAAGTCTCACTTATGTCAGATTTAGATGACATTTAAATAAGGCTTTGGACTTTAGACTTTAGAATGAATACTAGAATGAGTTAAGAAGGTTGGAGCTGTTGGGATGATTTGATTAATGTATTTTACGTGCAAGAAGGTGTGAAATTTGGGGGTCCGGGGCAGAATGTTCTGGACTGAATGTTTTTGTCCTTTCCTAAAATTCATATGTGAAAACGCTAACTCCCAAGGTGATGATATCTGAGGTGGGGTCTTTGCGAAGTAGACGTAAATGAGGTTATGAGGGTAAGGACCCTTAATAGGATTAGAATCCCTATAAGGAGAGGAAAAGAGATCCATAAGCTGGTCTCCCAGACTTTCTCTTTCTCTCTTTCCCCCTGCTATGTGAGGACCTGAGGACAAGGTAGTTGTCTGCGAGCCAGGAAAGAGACCCTCACCAGAAACTGAATCTGTCAGCAGCTTGATCTTGGACTGCCCAGCCTCCAACTATAAAAAATAAATGTCTGTTCTTTTTTTTTTTTTTTTTATACTTTAGGGTTTTAGGGTACATGTGCACAATGTGCAGGTTTGT
>NW_026652277.1:77363996-77498436 GCF_009828535.3 Hylobates moloch
ACAAACCTGCACATTGTGCACATGTACCCTAAAACCCTAAAGTATAATAAAAAAAAAAAAAAATCTGCACAGCTAGTATCAGAACTAGAAGTACAGAAAACAAAGTCTTTCAAATCTGTTCTCACAAATCTCTGATAGACAGGAATCCAAAGTACAAAAGCAGCAGAGTACTCATAGTCTTCCGCCAGAGGCATGGGGGTGAAAAATGAAATTTTACTCTCTCATGGCTCAAGGTGAAACTGCTCAAATCTGAAGGTAACATGAAAAATGGTTGAGGGAAGGGTTAGCAAAGAAGAATAACCTGAGCATCATTTTCTCCTGAAGCCTTCTCTTTTTCACAGTGACAACTCGTCCAGAATAAAACTGGCAAGCCTAATAGCCACTGACACAAGCCACATTTGCTGAACAAATATTTTTTTTTAATTCTTTCCAATGTATTCTAAGACATCAGCCATTTTAAACAAAGAAGAATTCTGCATAACTCTTTAAAATGTAATAGTCTGGTATGTATAGTCTAAATCTAAGTCTAAAACATATATTGCACCATTATACTTGTTTAACATTTCCTAGGAAGAGCACATGATATGCTCAGTGAAAGGAAATATTTTACTGTTTTCAATAATAAATCCATACACACATAAAAGGAAGCTACAGATGATGAGCTTCACAATAAAGAGGAACGAGGAACAAGAAGAGGAAGGTATTCTATTTGCATATCTTTTATACTATTCACACAAGCATATCCAAACCTCACAACAATATTCCAGAGAAAAAACTACATATATATAATATATATTATAGATATGGAAAGTAAGAACCAGAAAAATCAAATAGCTTGTACATGTTATGCAAATATACAAGCTCCGTATCAGAATTGCAAATTGAGATACCTAAGACAACTCACATCAAAAGCAGCCCCTTAATAAAACCTTATAACAGCTGTTTACTTTGGGTTTTGTTTTTATTATTTATTTATTTACTTTTTGAGACAGACTCTCACTCTGTCACCCAGGCTGGAGTGCAGTGGCTCCATCATGACTCACTGCAGCCTCAACCTCTCGGGCTCAAGAAATCCTTCTACCTCAGCTTCCCTGGGTAGCAGGCACTACAGGTGTGTGCCTCTCAGCTAATTTTTGTATGATTTTTAGAGAAAGGCTTTCACTATTGTATTAGTCTGTTCTCATACTGCTATGAGGAAATACCTGAGACTGGGTAATTTATAAAGAAAAGAGGTTTAACTGACTCACAGTTCAACACGGCTGGAGAGGCTTTGGGAAAGTTACAGTTATGGCAGAAGGCACCTCTTCACAGGTCAACAGAAGAGAGAAATCAGTGTCAGTGAAGGGGGAAGCCCCTTATGAAACTGTGTCCGGAATTGGTGGGTTCTTGGTCTCACTGACTTCAAGAATGAAGCCCCGGATCCTCGTGGTGAGTGTTACAGTTCTAAAGGCGGTGTGTCCCGAGTTTGTTCCTTCTGATGTTCGGATATGTTCGGAGTTTCTTCCTTCTGGTGGGTTCGTGGTCTCGCTGGCTCAGGAGTGAAGCTGAGGACCTTCGCGGTGAGTGTTACAGCTCTTAAGGCAGCGCGTCTGGAGTTGTTCGTTCCTCCTGGTGGGCTCGTGGTCTTGCTGGCTTCAGTCGCGGTGAGTGTTACAGCTCATAAAGGCAGTGTGGACCCAAAGAGTGAGCAGTAGCAAGATTTATTGCAAAGAGCGAAAGAACAAAGCTTCCACACTGTGGAAGGGGACCCGAGCGTGTTGCCGCTGCTGGCTCTGGCAGCCTGCTTTTATTCTCTTATCTGGCCCCACCCACGTCCTGCTGATTGGTAGAGCCGAGTGGTCTGTTCTGACAGGGCACTGATTGGTGCGTTTACCATCCCTGAGCCAGACATAAAGGTTCTCCACGTCCCCATCAGATCAGTTAGATACAGAGTATGGACACGAAGGTTCTCCAAGGCCCCAGCAGAGCAGCTAGATACAGAGGGTCGATTGGTGCATTCACAGACCCTGAGCTAGACACGGAGTGTCGATTGGTGCATTCACAGACCCTGAGCTAGACACAGAGTGTTGATTGGTGCATTCACAGACCCTGAGCTAGACACAGGGTGCTGATTGGTGTATTTGCAATCCCTGAGCTAGACATAAAGGTTCTCCACATCTCCACCAGACTCAGGAGACCAGCTGGCTTCACCCAGTGGATCCTGCACCGGGGCTGCAGGTGGAGCTGCCTGCCAGTCCCACGCCGTGCGCTCGCACTCCTCAGCCCTTGGGTGGTCGATGGGACTGGGCGCCGTGGAGCAGGGGGTGGCGCTCGTCGGGGATGCTCCAGCCACACAGGAGCCCATGGAGGGGGTGGGAGGCTCAGCATGGCAGCTGCAGGTCCCGAGCCCTGCCCTGTGGGAAGGCAGCTAAGGCCCGGTGAGAAATCGAGCGCAGCGCCGGTGGGTCGGCACTGCTGGGGGACCCAGTACACCCTCCACAGCCGCTGGCCTGGGTGCTAAGTCCCTCATTGCCCGGGGCCGGCAGGGCCGACCGGCTGCTCTGAGTGAGGGGCCCGCCAAGCCCACGCCCACCCGGAACTCCAGCTGGCCCGCAAGCGCCGCCCGCAGCCCCGGTTCCCGCTCGCGCCTCTCCCTCCACACTCCCTGCAAGCTGAGAGAGCCGGCTCCCGCCTTGGCCAGCCCAGAAACGGGCTCCCACGGTGCAGCAGTGGCTGAAGGGCTCCTCAAGTGCCGCCAAAGTGGGAGCCCAGGCAGAGGAGGCGCCGAGAGCGAGCGAGGGCTGTGAGGACTGCCAGCATGCTGTCACCTCTGAAAACCATCAGATCTCCTGAGAACTAAGTCACTATCACAAGAACAGGATGGGGGAAACCACCCCTGTGATTCAATTACCTCCACCTGGTCCCTCCCATGACACGTGTGGATGATGGGAACTACAATTCCAATTGACAGTTGGGTGGGGACACAGCCAAACTGTATCATTCCACCCCTGGTCCCTCCCAAATCTCGTCTCCTTACAATTCAAAATGCAATCATGACCTTTCCAACAGTCCCCCAAAATCTTAACTCATTACAGCATTAACTCAAAATTCTAAGTCCAAAGTCTCATCTGAGGCAAGACAAGTCACTTCCAGCCATGAGCCTGTAAAATCAAAAGCAAGTTAGTTATTTCCTAGATACAATGGGGATACAGTCATTGGGTAAATACACTTGTTCCAAATGGGATAAATAGGCCAAAGGACCTACAGGCCCCATGCAAGCCTGAAATTTAATAGGGCAATCATTAAATCTTAAAGTTCCAAAACGATCTCTTTTGACTCCATGTCTCACATCCAGGTCACGCCAATGTAAGAGGTAGGCTCCCACAGCCTTGGGTAGCTCTGCCCCTGTGGCTTTGCCTAGTACAGCCCAGCTCCCAGCTGCTTTCCGGGCTGATGTTGAGTGTCTGCAGCTTTTCCAGGCACACGTGGCAAGCTGAGGGTGGATTTACCATTCTGGGGGACAGCGGCCCTCTCCTCACGGCTCCACTAGGCAGTGTCCCAGTGGGAACTCTGTGTGGGGGCTCTGACCCAACATTTCCCTTCTGCACTGCCCTAGCAGAGGTACTTCATGAGGGTTCTGCTCCTGCAACAAACTTCTGCCTGTACGTCTAGGCATTTTCATATCTCCTCTGAAATCTAGGTGGAAACTTTAATTCTTGACTTCTGTGCAACTGCAGGCCGAATAATGTGTAAGCTGCCAAGGCATGGGGCTTGCATCCTGTGAAGCAATGGCCTGAGCTCTGTGCTGGCCCCTTTTAGCCACAGCTGGAGCTGAAGCATCTGGGATGCAGAGCGCCAGGTCCCAGGGCTGCATAGAGCAGGGGGCCCTAGGCCTGGCCCAGGAAACCACTTTTCCCTCCTAGGCGTCTGAATCTGTGATGGGAGGGGCTGCAGTGAATGTCTTTGAAATGCCCTGCAGACATCTTCTCTATTGTCTTGGTGGTTAATATTGGGCTCCTTGTTACTTATGCAAATTTCTGCAGCCAGCTTGAATTTCTCCCCAGAAAATGGGGTTTTCTTTTTTATGGCAGAATCAGTTTCCGAATTTTCCAAACTTTTATGCTCCACTTCCTCTTGAACTATTTGCCGCTTAGAAATGTCTTCCAACAGATACCCTAAATCATCTCTGTCAACTTCAGAGTTCCACAGATCTTTAAGGCAGGGCAAAATGCTGACAGTCTCTTTGCAGAGCAAAACTTACCTTTATTCCAGTTCCCAACAAGTTCCTTATCTCCATCTGAGACCTCCTCAGCCTGGACTTTATTGTCCATACCACTATCATCAGCATTTTGGTCAAAGCCATTCAACAAGTCTCTAGGAAGTTCCAAACTTTTCCACATTTTCCTATCTTCTTCTGAGCCCTCCAAACTGTTCCAACCTTTGCCTATTACCCAGTTCCAAAGTCGCTTCTACATTTTTGGGTATCTTTACAGCAGTGCCTCACTCACAGTACCAATTTACCGTATTAGTCCGTTCTCACGCTGCTATGAAGAAATACCCAAGACTGGATAACTTACCAAGAAAAGTTTAATTGACTCACAGTTTCGCATGGCTGGGGAGTCTTCAGGAAACTTACAATCATGGAGGAAGGCACCTCTTCACAGAGTGGCAGGAGAGAGAAATTAGTGCCCAGTGAAGAGGGAGGCCCCTTATAAAACTTACTATCACAAAAACAGGATGGGGGAAACTGCCCCCGGGATTCAATTATCTCCACCTGGTCCCTCCCATGACATGTAGGGATTATGGGAACCACAATTCAAGATGAGATTTGGGTGGGGACACAGACATACCATATAAGCCATGTTGCCCAGGCTGGTCTCGAACTCCTGGCCTCAAGTGATCTGCTCACCTCGGCCCCACAAAGTACTGGTATTACAGACATGAACCACCATGCCCAGCCTGGTTTTATTTTTAAAGCTAAAATTTTAATTAAATTAATGCACATACATTGTTAAAAATTAAATCATCGAAAAAGACTCATGATTAAAATGATTAGTTCTTCTCTTCCTCACTCAGTTTAGCTTTGCTGCTAAGAATGTACATTTTTATTGTCATTGGTTTAAGTTTTTCCTGTGATTCATGAATTTGACCTTATTCATTACCTTTCTACTGAGCTATATGAGGAGGTAACTTTACAAAAATGTCTATTACCTCTCACCCTCTACTTTTCCCAAAATGTTAATATTATTAATTCCTCTATTTATAGTTTATAACCTAAATAATCTAACTTTATTACTTATCTTAAATAATATAAATAATTGTTCCTATACCCCAAGGCTATTTGTTCCTCTACCTTTCCCTTGACTTAACTTTTCCTATCTTCTAGATTTTAATTTTGGTCATCTTTACTTTTCATATTTTATATTTATATGTTGACCTCAAGTATTTTCTGTCTAATTACTAGAGTCACAAACGGTCAGCTACAAACTGTCTAGGGCTCAAAAAAGTAATGTAAGCTAGAAAAATAAATCTATTGAAATAAATATACATTTCCTAGAAGGAATGTGTATAGCAAAAAGGCAGAAGAAGAGAACTCTGAGCTTCATGAATAGTTAGGGTTTGGGTAGAGGAGGCACCCAGTAAGGGAGAATGAAAAATAGATTGAAGACAAAGAATGAAAACTAGAAGAGTGTGATGAAAATTAAGAAGAGCTAGTGTTCTTGATAAAGAGGAAATAGCATATTACATCACTTCTACAGAGAGCTTGGATAAGGATAAAAATTCAGCGTGATAATGTTGATGACTATGACAAGTGGTGTGATGGGCGAGGAAGCAAACTTACAACAGCTTAATGAATAATGGGGCAATGAGGGAGCAACGATACCTTCTGCTGAAAATGCCTTCCAAAAAAATTAGATGTGAAGGGGAGCAGAGAGATGCAGCAGTAGCTGGAGGGGTGTGGAGTCAAGAAAGTAATTTTTAAGCCAATGTACCAAGGGGTCAGTAGAGAAAACCCAGTGGTGCCCTGCAAGCTGAACAGATTCTATCAGACTGTGTTGGCCAAACAAATACTGAACATACTGTGGCCAGAGTGGGGCAATAAGATAAATCCATGGGTAGAGGGCATCATTTTGGGCTTCAGGTTTCCAGGCTTAGAGAATGATTCTCTGATCCTTATATAACTTTGAGTCATATACTTGGGTGCTGTTAAGTATTACATGAGTCACTACGGGCTTTGAGAGACTAGAGAACTATAGGTAGGGCCTTTATTTACTCTAATATTTCTGCTACTGATATTCACTGGTGTACAATTTTTAACTATTATTATTAAACTTTTTGCCTGATATTTTTATTTGTAGAATCTCACCGTGTTACTGAAACTGTGCTGAGGACTTTATAAATATTAACTCATTTAATTCTCACTATAACACTATTAAGTGGGTACTATTATGTTTATTTTATGCACTGAGGCACAGAAAATTCTGTTACAAAAGCAATCTACTTTAAGAGTTCATGATGTCAAACCCTGCATTCAATTCTTCCCATTTTATAAAAGTGCTTATTTGCAAATGAGAGTTGATATGTGGTCAGGTGGAAAACATTTCACCCAACCTCTGGATGGGTGATTGAAGACAAGTGAAGAAGATTCCTTTTGTTAGTTAACTTGGGCCTTCTGTTCTGATATCTCTGACATAGTCTATGAGCTAGCAGCATTGGCAATGTGCCTGCCATATCAGTTTTCTTTAAACCTACACTAGATGAAGTGATCTAATATAAAAGCTCATTTTTATCATTAATAGGTATGATGAACAAAGAACTAATTACTGGTTTTGCTTTTTTTCATTTGAAGGGGACAGAGTTTCTATCTGAAACTCTGACTTCTTTGCACAGACTTCCTCTGAAATCTGAAAAGCAGCATCTGGAAGAATTGCTGTGGTATCATGACTGGAGCTGCCATCTCTAAAATCATCAACTCAACATTCCCACTATGGCTGGTTGTCTCTTGTCCTCACTCCTACTGCACATGTTCTTTGACTTTAAAATATCTTAAGGTCCTTGACCTTTTAAAAATCTCATTCATTGGCCAGGCACAGTGGCTCATGCCTGTAATCCTAGCATTTTGGGAGGCCATGGCGGGAGGATCACTTGAGGTCATGAGTTCGAGACCAGCCTTGCCAACATGGTGAAACCCCATCTCTACTAAAAATACAAAAATTAGCCAGGCATGGTGGCATGTACCTGTAGTCCCAGCTACTCAGGAGGCTGAGTCCAGAGAATCACTTGAACCCAGGAGGAGAAAGTTGCAGTGAGCCAAGATCATGCCATTGCACTCCAGCCTGGGCAACAGAGTGAGACTCCATTTGAAAACAAACAAACAAAACAAAAAACCTTGTTTATTATCTTATTTCCAACTTTATCTCCTTATCTGTCCATCCTAAATCTATACCTATTTAATGACCCTCTTGCAGCACCCTCAATTTTTTTATGTTTCTGTTTCTAGTTCAAATTCCCAAAACATGATCACTCAAATAAATCCAAACGTTGAATTCTCTCCTTCTCCACTCAGACATGTGAAGGAAGACGCAGCTGTGTAAAATATGACAATTATATGGATTGATGGTACTGCAAGCCTTGGACATCACACATGAATCCTTTTAGATAGCTCAGGCCAGTTCCTTCTCTCCTTATCTCCTCTCATTAAGACATAAGCTAGACTGTGCCTGACTCAATTTGAGCCTCATAATACAAAGGGGAGTGAGGTACTTCATCTGTAAGTCCATCTGCTTCCTATTGCATCACCTTGATCCCCAGGTCAGGAAAAGGGGGACTGCTCCTCTTTGCAAGGTATTTCTTTCATACATGCTTTACATGCCTCTTTCCCTGCTTCCTCCAGGCTCTTGCTCCAACCGTTATTCAATTTTTCTGTATTGGCGAAATTTCCCATTCCATTAGCTCCTTCCCATAAGTGTAGCCAAACTATGCCAGATAAGATACACAAAGAAAATAAATGGAAACTCTCCTACATATCTGTGTTTTTTCTCCTCTGTTACCTTCATTCTACACAGCATATCCACTTTTCCCAAAATATTAATACTTGCTAAAAGTTTAGAATATTCACTACGTCATAACTTCACATATGTTAACTCACTTAATTCCTATAACAACCCTATGAGGCCGGGCGCGGTGGCTCACGCTTGTAATCCCAGCACTTTGGGAGGCCGAGGCAGGCGGATCACGAGGTCAGGAGGTCGAGACCACAGTGAAACCCCGTCTCTACTAAAAATACAAAAAATTAGCCGGGCGTGGTGGCAGGCGCCTGTAGTCCCAGCTACTCGGAGAGGCTGAGGCAGGAGAATGGCGTGAACCCAGGAGGCGGAGCTTGCAGTGAGCCGAGATTGCGCCACTGCACTCCAGCCTGGGCGACAGAGCGAGACTCCGTCTCACGTCTCAAAAAAAAAAAAAAAAAACCAACCCTATGAAATAGGCATTTGTATCATCTTCATTTCAGACATGAAAAACTGAGTCACAGCAAGTTTAAATAAATTGTTCCACATCACTGAGCATCACTTCTTCCCATCCCACCGTCTCTTTGACCTGTCAATTAATTTTACAGGAATCATCATGGGTGATTACCTGCTTACTTTTATTGCTGCCGGATTTTAAAATTTTAAACCAACCGCTTCTTTCAGGATGTTTTAAAATATCTTTTTTAATTTCTGCTTTAAAGATTTTTTGAACTCTATTTTTATATTTTCTATTTCCATCACAATCCCAACTTGTACTCATTCTCAGTGATTTAAGTGATTAAAAAGAAGCAAACTGTAATTGAATTCAAAGTATATGAAATCTGAATGTATTTTCAATCAGTGTATTGAATTATAAAAAATACATATATTTTATCTTTGTTACCAAAAAATTATTTTTAAATATTCAAAATTAACTATTAAAAAGTTAGGAATAAAAAAATACTTACCATAAAATTTTTAATTTAAAAAATTGTTAAATCTTATTAAACATTTTTATAAAAATATAATTCATCTCAATTTTGCACTTAATATCTATTTATCAAAGTGAAGCACCACTATCATGCTTCATGAAGCTTACATTGAAACCTAAGTAAATACAAATTTAACAAAAACATGAACCATTTAATGTTGTAAAACAGATCAAGCTCTGCCACATACTGAGAATGCCTGTTTTTTGTGAGTGCCTTAGAAATGCAAATTGGAACATAAAAAGTAACAAAAAATAGATGCTCCACACTACCAGGTAATGGTACTATATTTTTCAGGAATCTTTTGTATTTGTGCCATTTGAGAAGAAGCATTTGGCAGATCAACTCATCTATCTTTTCTCTTACCAATCCCTTTCTGTGCTCTGATCCTCCTGTCACTCTGATGCACTGCTTTTATCTCCAATGTCACAGTGGTGCAGCCCACGACCTTCACAGCATTTGGACACAGTTGCCTTTTGCAAGAGATGAAAAAAAATACTACCCTGGGTGAGTATATTATTAGTCAGGAGAATAGATGTTTAAGATTACAGGAATGCAAGTGTTGAGTGCTATATTCTATCTTATAGGAAAACCTATATGTCTTTAAAACTGGTACATACGTGTGTCTAACATATTCAAGATCTTTTAAAGTACAAGGCTCATATTCAAATTCTTCTAAAGTGCCAAGGGCCGCTCTTTTCAGGATCCAAGGGAGTTTTGCTCAAGATAGAAACTAAGTTTAATTGTGGAAACATGAAAAAAGATAAATTATTGAATTTCATAGTTTGAAAATATATATCCAGTATACACTACAGTAAATTACACATACTTTACAAACCCTTATTGACAGTCCGTTTTCTTTCCAAATTAGAAGCTTACTAAAAAAACTGGAATTAGGTCTCAATTAATTATTGTGGTCCCAATGAAGAGCCTATCTTCTGGAACGTATCAGCAAATATTGCTGTGGATGATCCATTGTTCCTAAGGAGAATAGGCTGGGATCTAATACATGCAGGAAGTGAGCATGCTGAGGGCAAGAATACGTAAAAGGAATTTAAATGAGAGTATCTTGAATGGTAAGTAGAAACAAATACCAAATTTAAAGATTATTACGAATGTAATATACGTATTTTCCTCCTCTTTTCTCATTTTTCTTCTTTGAATGAACAATACCCAATAGTAAATAAAGAAAACCAAGAGCTGTTTAACCACTATATTTTCCAATAGCTATTACTTGTATAGAGTTTCCTTGATATACAAGGAAAAATGTTGCTATTAAACTAAATTTTAACTAAAAGCACATTATGGTAGAAATAAGGCCCTCCAGAGAATACTTTTATGAGACTATTATTGCACGGTAGCTTGGGCAGTTGAACTCACATGAAACAAATGGCTCTATAAAACAAGTCCCAAAGTGGCCTATTGCTTAATTAAATTCATATACAAAACATCCCTCTGCCTTGACATGTGTACATACATATATTAAATATATTTTAAAATTCAGTCTGAAAAAATATGACCTCATAAAGATGCAAAAGTCTAGACTCCACTTCAAAGCCAAAGAACTTCTTGAAGCAATATTTTATGTAGAATTGTGACTTTTAAATAATTGCTTTTTCCCCTTAACCTAGTGAAACCAGTCAGTTTGATGTATATAATATGCTTAAGCTTTCTGCCTAGAAGGGTATGCCATAGTCTCTATGAAATGTTTGCAAGGAAGGCAAGTACTGCTAATTCTTTCTTCTCTTATTTCATCAAAATGGAAGCATTTCTAGGGAAGCCTGGGCATGCACAGGAAGAAACACATTTGCAAGCTCTATAGCCCAGTCCTTCAAATGAAACATGTCTACTTAGAAGAATGTTAATTTAATGAATGCAAATAAATTAAGACATGTTTTTTCCCTTGAATATAAAATTGTTTTACCACAATGTATTACTCTACTCTTCTGTTTCATGAACCACCTACATGTGGGTAACAGCCCTGCAGGAACAGAATGCAGGCCAGTCTGTTCAATAACCTAAAAACATCTTAAAGCCATCTGCTATTAAACGTGTTCAGGGAAGATGGAAGCAAAGGGGTACAAAGAAAACACAATATTCAAAATGTTACTAATTGATTATAAGATTTTATTTCTGCAAATGTTCAGTTTCAAAATTTCACACTAAAGAATCTAAAATTAATAATTTTAGCCTGTCTATTTTCACATGTTCTTTCTGGAAACTCTTTAATAGTGCCTATTCAACTAGCATCCCAAAGAGAAATGGGGAACAATGTGTAAAATCTAGATACATGCAGATGATTCAATATACAGAAAGTAAATGAGGCCAGTTCTAAATATGTAGGTTACATATTTTTGGAACTTATAAAGAGAAAAATGAGAAAGGTCGTATGGTGGTCTGAATAATTTTTGCAACTAGACGCTGAACATGTCCTACATAAACATGTACGGGAGAAAAAGTAATATATTTTTCTCACCCATTGAAAGGATCATAGCTGATATCCCTATAACAAAAGACAAATTAACAAGAGAAAAGCAATAATAAATATATTTAACCGTATTTTTATGTGACATGGGGTCTCGATGAAGAATGAACAATCATGTAGAATTGTAACTGGACAAAAAGGGGATATGAGTAGTAATCACTTAAGGGGAACTTAGCAGGGCCTGTTTCTCCAGATTCTTCTTGGCTTCCAGATATAGGGTGGGACTCCTCTAGAATGAGGACCTTATGACTTACTTTCAGAATTGCTTGATGACCATGCTTCATTGAAGAAAGGGAGGAGAAGGTCAGTGACTTTGCTTCTGCTGTTTACTCAATTGCCTCAGTTCCATATTTTGGGGTAACATGTTCTGAGCTCCGGCTAACTATTATTTATTATATATTCACTGAGTACCAGGCACTGTATCAAGCATTTTACGCTCATTATCTTATTTAACTCTCATGACACCTCTGTGGATGCATTCTTAGTTTAAAAATGAACTGAGACACTGAGACGTTATGCAAATTATTTCAAATGACACAATTAGTTAGTAAATGGGAGCATGAAATTCAGCTCATTTTTCTGTGACATAAAAGCCTATTTTTTGGTCCCTACATCCTTGCTGCCAACTTTGACAACAAGTCATGTCTTTTGACCTGGGGAGAATCTTGGTAGTACGTATCTTAGAACCTCACAGAAATAACTCTAAATTTAGGCCACTGACAAGAACAACAACAGGTTAGAGTCACAGCCTGAACATTCACCTCACCAAAGGCAAACTGCACAATCTGACCAGTGTCTAACCCTGCATTTGTAAAAAAAAAAAAAAAATTTGTGTTAAAAAAAGACGTTTACACTTGGCAACACAGTGTCTGCCTCAGTCATTTATAATCACAGAGAAGATAAGAAGGAAAACTTTTCTCTAAAGGTGCGTGACAACTGAGAGGCCACAGAACATGCACTCTGTGGTATACAGCAAATGAGCCTGAGACTGCAAAGGCAAGAAGTCTGGGCAAGCTCCCTGTCTGAATGAATAGCATGTGTGAGCTGTGATGGCCTTCTCACTTCCACCTCACTACTCCCTGTGTCAGAGGCCTTCAAACCAGAGCAGTGTTCAAACCAGAGCGACTCCATCTTGAGTGAGGATAGGAAAATGAGGCTGGGACTTGCTGGGCTGCATCCCCAGAAAGGCATTCCTAGCCTCTAGATGTTTACAGTTAAGGGAAAAGGTTGATAATGTTTACTAAACAGACCCAGACTTGGGAGTGTTCTGATATCCTGATATCTTGAGAACAAAGACATTCCTAATTTTGCTTTAAAGATAATCATATTGATTCTTGCAAAACATAGTAATTAAGAAATTAATCCTTTAGCACAAACCCTTGTAGCAGAGCACATCTCCTCATTGTAAGAGTTAAAGAAAGAGGAAAGAAACACGAAAAGCAGCTCAACAGTCAAAGACTGGTTTATTTTGGAGAATAAACATGAGAGGGGCTTCTGGCCTATTTCAGTTAGGAGCGCTGTCTCTTACAGACTAAGAGTATTTACTGGTGAGAGAGTTTGGAATGTTTCCATGTGGGGGATAAGTTTATGGTGGGGTTGGAATGCCTCTGGTCACAGGGGAGGTTATCTTGGGGCTGACATCTTTCCAGCCAGAGGGGAGGTTATCTCGGGGCTGGCATGTCTCTGGTCGGGGAGGGGTTTGGAATGTTTTTAGTCAGAGATGTCATTTGTGGTTTATGGTCATGCTGACCTTAGCCATTAAGCTGATGCCCTTTGGATTTAGGCAGTTTTTTATCAAGTTGAACTTGAGAATGATGGTGCTTGTCCAAGATGGCGATGCTACCACTCTGTCACCCATGGTGTTTTTTCATCCTACAGATATACAAGCATTGTACCTAGGGTGGATGCATTACTCCTCTTACTTTTGGGAATGCCCTACTCTGTCTATGGAGTAGCTGTTATTTCACCATTTTACTTTTCTAATAAACTTGCTTTTGCTTTGCACTGTGGACTCCCCCTGAGTTCTTTCTTGCGTGAGATCCAAGAACCCTCTCTTGGGATCTGGATCAGGACCCCTTTCCTGTAACACCTTCTTTGATGCCATAGCTGAGGAGTGAGGGGCAGAACTTGAGGGTGAGAGCAGGTATTACTATTGCCTTTCAAAAGAAATAAAGGCATACATATTCAAAAGAAGAAATAATAAAGGCATACCGCATTCAAAAGAATAGCATAGGGAGTACTTGATAATGCTTACCAAACATGCACAGGACTTTATAGGCACTTTCCAAGGGAATGTAATGTTTGCTTTGTCTAGATAAATTATCATAATATGGCCAGAGAGTCTTTTCATTGTGCCCACCAATAAACATTGCACTCTAACAATTACAGAGACATAACGTTTTTTCTGGTTGCCATGAGAAGAAATAATGAGATTTTTAAAAATTTTAACGCACATTTCTTAAAAAAGAGTCCAGGAGCCTTCCAATCAATTTCATGGAGGAGTCAGGGGAAGGGAAGGGGTGAGGATCAATCTCTCTTTACAACTGGAAAATGTTATCAAAAATATTTATAACAAGAAAACCTAAGAGAGGATACTAACTTCTTACTCCTCTATGTCTTCACTGTTATGCCCCTGGTATTATTTTGTCACTTTGGGTAGGAAAAAAAACTATGACATAGTAATATAATTTATGTATTTTAGAAATGTAATTTTTCAGTAAGGTTTGAATGTTTTAAGAATTCAATTGAAAAGAATGTGGCAATGGTGCTTTAAAGGAATTTATTCTACCACCATTCTATAATATTGAGATTTAGAGTGTTTTCACTATTTTTAAATTAACACCTCTTCTGCCATATAGCACTTTTGAATTCTATCTCTTTATTTTCTTTCAAAGGAACTTACTTTAAGGTCCACATATATTCAACAAATACTTATCAAAAGCCTACAAAATACAAAGCATTATATACAAATGCAGATATTCTTGAATTCAAAGAGAACTTACTGTCAAGCAAAAGAAGTAAAACAAATAGCCAAAGCTATAATGCTAAACAGCCCAAGGGAAGTGCTATTTGAATGATAGAAACTAAATACCTATGAGAATTTCAGAGTTTTAATTTGGCTTCGGAATGATCAAGTGACCTTATAAACACTACAGTGCAGCCAAGGTCAAGGCTCTTTAGATGAGGAAAGCTCTTTGTTCCAAAGGTCCTAGAATGGAAATTTCTTGGTATTGCAGAACTACTAGGATTCGTTTATTCTTAAATCGCTTTGACTCGGTTACATTGCAAAGTTACCGTTGTCCTTTGTCAAAAGACCAAATACTCACTCAACGTTAAGAGAACATCTCTTTCTTAACATGAGAGTTTTGTGAATGAAATGCTATGAAGAATAGTTAAGAGAATCTAGAAAGAAAGAGTTAATTTTACAGATGAGATGCTGAAGCCCAGAGAAGTGAAGTGAGTTATGGGCAGAGAGGATGTTGGCACATTGTTTTCTAATTTCTTAATCTAAGTGTTAGTTCCAACACACTATCTTAATTATTAAGTGGTTCAAATTTATTTAGTCAGTGAAATGCTGTCTATAGGTGTTTTTGCTTTCATCAAATTTGATGATTTGTTAACTTGTTTTACAAGTTATGTGACTATTTCTGGGATAAAAACATAAATACAGTGTCCTGAAAGTAAGCAAAGGGATAAAGAAGCTTGTCATAAAACACAAAATAACTGCTTTTGTCTCATATTTTATGAAACACACAAATCTGTCTTTCATTCAAGAGTCGATGTCCTATTATTTTTAGGTTTTGACAACTGAATCCCATAGAATAGTCGGGACTTAATCTGACTGTATTGTTAATTCTAATTTGGAGATCTTCGTTTGCACACCTTGCCCATGAAACACTCCCAAAGTTCACATGTCATTTGCACATGAAAATCATCTCAAGTCCACTAGATCAGGTTTAAGTATTCTTCAAACCTGCTCTTCATAAAAAAAACAGCCTACATTAATGTCTCTTATGGCACCCTATGTCATACTATTATTCATGACACTTAATGCATGACAATATAATTTGAAATTATATATACATATGTGTGTATACATGTGTATATTTGTTCATTAGTTTAACATCTGTCATATGATACACTGTAAGCTCTGTGGAGAAAAAGAATTAGTCAATTTTGTGTCAATTTTATTTTCATTCTGGCACCTAGTGGTTATTGAGTAAATATCTTTTGAATGAACAAATGATTACTGATTGGGTGCTCTTCTGAAAATGGAAATTGATGAATATTCTTACATTTTGGCTAGGTACAATTAATAAAAAAAGGAGTACCATTGCAATACACACCATGAAGATTTTTTAAGTCTATTATTATTCATTTAGTTTAGGTCCAAGTGATAAAACACAACAGTTTTAGGTTCAAGTGATAAAACACAACTCAAACTCATTTAAACAAATGTCTTACGGGGAAGTCTGAATTTACACATAAAATAATACAGAATATAGTTAAATGCCAAAATACTTGTTACATATAATAAGAGATATACAATCCTCAGGAGGAGAGAAAATGTCTATCTAAAATGTTAGTGGAGCAGGTAGAGTCAGAAAACCCAAAACGGGCTTTGAAGATTAAACAGCAATAAGAATAAAAATGTGGAGAGGATCTGCTTATTAGAGATGACAATAAGAGCATGGCCATTGTGGGAAGTGTAAAGAGACAAGACTATTTTGAATAGAATGGGAACTTAATTATGACAAGAATCTTGAGATCAAAAATCAAGAAGGAGGAAAGAGAAAAAGAAGGGTCATCAAGGTATTAAAGTTTCAAAAAGTTGTCAACAAATGTCTGAGATGATTAATTTTATGAGATTCCATTAGAAAGTAAAAACATTCTTAACTTCATACTAAGGTTAGAAACTATTTATGGTTTCCTATTTTCTTAATCTTTTAAAAATTCTACGAAAACACGATTCTCTGAAAAATGTTAATTTTAACAACATTTTAAACTGCAGTAGTACATGCTGCTCTGTGTGGATCCAATATGATGATCATAGAAATTTAAAAAAAAAAAAGCAACCTTTGACTACTGAGGCAGGATTAGAAAAACCATTGCAGAAAGGTCTAAAAGACTTAAGGGAATCAATGCAATTAAGAAGAAAGGTTGATATTAAGCTTACAAAGCAAATGAATCATTCTTTTGCTTCCTAAGGTGACTCCCCAAGTCATCTGATATTGGATCCTTATTTTCTCTTTACCTTCAGGGAGAAAAATAAAGCTGGAGTTTGAGCTTCCCACTCACCACCAACAAAATTGTCAGCATTTTCCATTAACTATGTGCCATGAATCCCTCCCTCTCTGCTAGACTTTTCCCCCAAGAATTTTAAGGTATTCAACTCTCTAATTTTATTTATAAAACAAAACAAAGTTAAATCTTCTCTAAGTCATCCTCTGCCTGCTGTCTAGTTCCTCTCCTTTCCTCCTCAGGCAAGTGTCTTTAAAAAGCAGTGCTCACTTCCCATTTAGTCCTGAATTTGCTGTACTATGACTTTGCTTCCAGCCTCCACACAAATTTTTCTTGGCAAATGATCTCAGCATCTCCTGTGATCTCTCCTTCACCTCATTCAGACCTCTACTCGCATATGACCTCTCCACAGAGGCCTACCCCGTGTCCCTCTATGTTCACTTGTCCTGCTTTACTGTTCCTCAAAGTACCCATCCTTCCCTAAAATCATGATTTGGTAATTTGGTTAAGTCTGGCTCCCCACCAGAATCTGAACCCACAAAAGCAAGGACAAGGACTTTGCCTTGCTCCTCGCTGTACCCCAACATGTAGACATCAACAGACACTAAACAAACATGTGTTGAATTATTTTTACTAAACCCAATTAAAACATTTCAATTTTGACTTACTTTGCTACAAAATGATAACCTTCTTCTTTTTAAACATGCTTTTGTCATAAGTTCAGTGATGATTATTCTTTAATGCCTTCCTTCCTTTATTTTTGTTTCATCCTTCCCATCCTAATGCAAAGAGATCTTTTTTTTAACATCCCTCAGGAATGGTTTGGTCCTTGGTCCTCTTTGTTAGTCACCCTCTCCGGCCCCTTCCTGCGGTCTTATTTGCTTTAATGGCTTCAGTTATCATGTACATGTTCTATGACGACTTTATTTTTATTGATTTAGAAAAAATTGTGTTGTTTACATCTGTACTGCAGAAATCTCTCTTTAATCCCACAAGACTGTCTTAGACGGCCTACTGATGCCTCCCCATGGAGAAATGTGAAACTAAATGATACATCTCCTCTCCTCTTTTTTCCTGGGTATGCCCTAAACCTTTAATTTATATTTATTCATTCATGGAGCTACCCAATCCCTTAATCCTGCCTGACCTTCAAGCATTATGTGTTTTCAATTCTACCTCCTCAATAGCTGACACATGCCATCATTTTTCTTTATCTTTGCTGAAAGTGTTACCTCAAGCTCTCATTGTTTTCCCTGGATTCATGCCACAGACTTCTCCCTGGTCTCCTTGCCTACCATCATGCCTGAATCCCTAATCGACTTGCTGTTTTGGTTATAAGAATGACAACTTAGAAATTCAAGACAGCATAATATAAAAGGTCCGTGATGGTATGTTCCTTAGCTTCCCTCACACTGCTGTTGGGCAAATGCCCAGTGCTTTTTCCCATCACTGTGCCTTGATGGGAAAAAGCACTGTGCACATGTTGCTTCTACTTTCTGGAACGCTTTCCCCTATCCTTTCCTATTGGCCTGCCTAACTCTCACTTTTCTTTTACATCCTGGTTGAAATGTCACTTCCTTCAAGTTTCCTCTTCTGACGGTTACCCCCACCTCCACATCTAAACTTGCACTTCGTGGCACTCCAATGTATTCCCATAGCTTCCTCCCTACTTGTCATAGGTACATTTATATTCAAATTAATATGACTTTAAAATTATGATTTACTTGCCTGACAGCCTATATCAGTAAGGTAATACTAGCTGCAGAGACAAACCAGCCCCAAATTTCAATATTTTAACATAATAAAGGATTATCACTCGTATAACAATCTTGTCAAAGACAAAACTAAGTCTTGGCTAAAACTAACAAAGACTGTTTATCAATAAACTTGAGCACAAGAACCCATTTACTATCACTCTCACTTCAGCTGGGGTTCAAAGATGTCAGAAAGGAAAGTAAGCTTTAAACAGTATAAAGAAGGAACTTAGAGACAGTTCCTGATTGGCAAGTATTTTATTAAAGTATTTTGGAAATAGAGAAGGCTAGTTGGTTTCCAAATACATTTGGTAGCCCTTGAATGGTTGCAGGAGACGAGACAAACAAGCAGTTTGTGGACATTTTAAAAAAGGATTTTTCATTGTTAGTTTAGGAGGGTTTTTTTGTTTGGTTGGTTATTTTGTTTGGGGTGTGTGTGTGTGTGTGTGTGTGTGTGTGTCTGGCCATTTATTATAACAGATGGAAATGCCCGGGTTTTTTTGTGGTTAAATTGTCATCATGGTCCTTAAGTTGTAGTTGCCATGACAGGGAGTTTCTCTGTCCAAGAACAGTTTCCCGAGTGGTTGAACTGCTTTCTTTCCTGTGAGGATGTTGGCAGGTAAGCCCCTTCTTTGTATGACCCTACCATAGGCTTCTAGCATATAAGGAAAGAAACGGCATCCTACTACTTACAAACACCAAACAGGGACGAATAAGCATTACTTTTATTCACATTCTATAGGTAAAATCTAAACCTATGGGTATAACTGGATACAAAGGGTGCCAGGAAACGGCACTGGCTGGGTAACAACCTCCTGGTGACTCATTTTCACTAAGCCGGGGGAACATCAGTTTTGGGTGAACAGTTTGTAGACACCATCTCTGCCACACATTCCCATCAGATTTTTAGGTTTATAAAAGGAAATACTGTATATTTCCATTGACTGGCAAAGGGACAATGCCACATGTTAGTTGCTTAAAAAATAATGCTTAGATGATTAAATCAATAAATGTTCGAATGGCTCTATCGTCTGAAAACTCAGAATCACTAAAATTGCCTCTTTCTATTCTTAAAGGTTTACTCAAGCAAATTATGTTTAATGGTAAAATACAAACATACAATTTATAGATATAAGGCATCATTCCGAGAGCTAATACTGAATATCCTTCTATTTGAAAAACAAAAATGAATCTAAGAATAAACACTATAGGTAGTAAATATCAAATAAACTAATAGCATATTTTGAAAAACAAAAATCAATATTATACAATAAATTAGAAGTTCCTCTAATAAGTGTATTTTCGTTACATACTTGCCAAAGGAATCTTCCTAACGTTTTGAAAACGCTATTCATAAGAGTCATAGATTTGATCTTAACAACCAACTAGAGATAGATCTCTCTTGAACTTTGAGCTAATTTTTCAGGGAGGAAGATCATTCTTAATCATTTCTATTTGTCACTTGAAGATATTTCTAAAATAAAATTGTCAAAACTAAAGCATGAAATAAATATCAGCACATCACCTAGTGAAAAATATAATAAACAACTTTCCAATTAGTTTTAGAGGTATTCAGGAATGAATTATCCTCTGCTTTCAGGTTTCATGAATAATTCAAATTCCAGTGTCAGTCGACCTAATTAGTAATTATCCAAACTATTTCTGCATTATCTGGTTTGAAGCTACCTGTGTTACAGTTAGGTTTATTTCTGATATAATTATTAACCCCATCCGTGTTGGTCTTGTCTCTTTTCCTGTTTCTGGTAATGGAACAGGCATCTCCAGAATGCAGAAAAACCTGCAGATTCAGTTTACTAATGTACCATTACCAATTAGTCCCTCTAGTGCCAAGAACTGACAGCATATACCATACAAGGAAATATTTTAAGCACTTAGAAATGTCTGTCTTACATTCTACTGATTTAACTCTGCAACCACAAAAAGAGAAAGCTGGCCTTAAAGGGAAAGATGAAATGCTGGACCAGATATGACAGAAGTATAGTGAAGCAAAAGGACTTACTTAAGGACAGGTTGAAACATATTCAGGTGATTGTAGAGGCCCCACATGCTTGGACACTCTTCTCCATGTGATCTACGAAAGCAATTGAACATATTCAGAGCCAATATGGTACAAAGGACATCCATTAAGCTCAAATTTAATGCTGGATTATAATACCCAGAATTATGTTTTCTTTGTATTTTAAATTGCAGTATATGTCAAACTGTATATTTCTTAACAACACTATTTGAACTTACAAATACTTCCTCCCTCAAGAAAACAAGGTTTACAGAATAGATTGTAACATCCCTACCCCCAACAAAACCTAAAACCTCAAAATTCTTAACAAGTCTTGAGATAAAGCAAAACAAACTAAAACTATAATCATGATGCAAAACCTACTTCACTGATGGTTCCAACTGCATCATAAATCCTGGGGTGAAAATTGCAATTAATCATGCACCTATTCTGATTTCATTCTACTTGTTCCTAAAAGGGGAATTAGCTGAAATTGCATTACCTTTCTCTTCTTCAGTCTTATTTTTTCTACTGGAAGCTTTTAGAGATTATAACACTCTATGCCATTCTTTCAAAACTGTCAGGAGTATTTACTTTTAACATGCAAGAGCACATCATAAAATTTTATTTCACATTTGCTATTTTCCTGCAATAATGGCTTTGCCTATTATTGTCATTAATAGTGTCCTCCATTCCCATACACATTCAACAACAACAACAAAAGAACTCTACTTTTTCTATCTGTTCTTTTTCCAGATTTTGCTGACAACTGAGAAGAATAAAAGATGTGATAGGCTTGTGGTCATTCCTTGAGTCAGCCTGCTGACCATTTTCACATTACGGTGTTTTTCTCCCTGTTTTGTTCTTTCTCTTGGATGTATTTATAGAAACTTTTCTTATTTCCTTTGAGTCCCTTAGCAACATTATTTCATTTTGCTTTCTTGCCTCTCTTATTGTGTGCCTGCATTCCTTGATGGGCAGCTTATATCTATTGTTTTCAATCTCCCCTCCTTTCCATTTCCTATACAATTCTATTTTGTATTTCAGCACTTACAGAGACCCACCCTCAACCACAGATATTTTTTAATCTTCTCTATATTTTTAACCTGTATTGAAATAGATGTTGAGCTTCCCATGCTGAGCTCATCTCAAAACTCATTTCTTGCCCTTTCTACCTGCCCCTAGCAAGTCGGCCACTGACTTCATTTTAACTGGTTATTTTGCTCAATACATTAATAAAAAACTCTTCAAGTTTAGTCACTAGTCATTGCATCAAGGACATGGAACAGGTATTTAACAATTAGTAGGGACTTATTGGTCTAAAAATAAAGCAGGAATTTTACACACAACCCTACAGTGTCTAACAAATAAGTGAATGGGTGATGATACAGTATCATTGCACACTAAGTCCCACTGAGTCATTGGGGTAGGACTGACTTCCCTGAGCTAGGAAAACAGAAAGTCCAGATAATCTCATCATAGATAATTATTGTTGGTCAGCTGATGCATCTAATTGACAAAACTGTGACAGTTGGCACCTTGCTAAGGCCAACCCCAGGTTCACTTAACTTGGAACTACCCCGAATCCAACTGCTCCTGGGACTCAAAAGCCCCGAGTAAATTTGTTAAAGTGATCTTGATAAAGTATGGCTCTGAATCCTCAAATTGTAGATAGTATAAATACAGTCATAGAATCGTAGAAGATGATGTAATAAAAACAGCTTAGCCTAAAAAATCAAAGTTTCAAGTAAAAATCTTTTAGTTAAACCTACAGTCACATTTTCAGGTAAAAACCTACCAAATGTCTGACTTGTTTTGAAAAACTAAAACTGATCTGGAAGCCTAGAGAGTTTTGTTAACCAAAATTTACCTGAATACCTCAGACCTGTTCCAGCCCAGGTATTTAATGATGTCTTCCCAGTAAGCCACTGTGTGCTCTTAAATGAAAGAGCTAAACCCACAGAAATTAAACTAACAGGCTTGCCCCTCCCAACCCAAAAGAAATATAGAAAATATATAAAAGACACTCTGGCTATAGATTGCTGTGAATCACTGGGTGTCATGCGGAGGAGCAAGGGCAAATATTATTCAAGTTATCTCATTTCATTTCACTGGCACCACTTGAAAAAGAAAGAGAAATTAAATGTTCGCTTCAGGGTGGCTATTTACAAACCGTATATCTATTTGAATCAGCTGACAATTTAGTATCTGTCTTTCAGTTAATATGAGCTCCTCTACATCTGAACATTTTAAACACAGCTGAAGATTCGTTAGTAACTGATGGTTTTATTCAATTATTCTGAATTTTTTTTTGACATCATGGAACCTATCATATAAAGATTAAAATGAACTTAGGCCCTTCCTTCAAGATACTTCCAAATTAATTACAATCTGGATAAAAATATCTGTTTTATCACTTGCCTTCACACACCATTCTAAATTATATGTGTGTACACACACACACACACACACATAGCAATAGTATGTCGACTTTTAATATTCTTTTACACAGATGGCCACAAGCATTTGGACAGCTAAAAAGCAAATAATCAAGCATAAATTCAAGCAAGATTTTACAGGAGTAGAGAAAGAAAAATCAACTTTCAGAACCTAGAGAGAAGACGGCCTGCTAAAGGATCACCCACCTCAACCCCCACCGGTGGAAACGAGGGCATGCTTCATACACATTTCTAAATCAATGACATGTAAACTTGCTCATGAATAAGAGAAAAAGGACAACTTTTTTGTAACATGAAGAAAGGGTAAAAGTAAAATACCATCAACATTAAGTGGATTTTTTCCCCTTTTCTATGGATTTTACATTTTAAGCACATATGTCATGACATTTTAATGCAGCAGTTCTAAAATGGAGAAAAAGAACATTGATTTTGTGCCCCAGAGAAAAATAAACAATAGCACTTTCCAAAAAGGCTTTGGCCTGAGCTTCCCTTGAATGATATAAAGGACATTAATCCTCAAACTGAATGATGTTGGTAATGACTGCACTTTCTTGACCACTCTTACCATTGAAATATTCTGATTTAATCCTATAAATGAGGCCATCATGGTGTCCAGGATGTAATATGAAGTGCTGATGAAATATTACCATGAATTCAAATTTATTCAATTTCAGAATACCAAAAATTCAGAATAAACTGCATAAATATAAGATTAGTAAAAATGATTGAATGATATCTTTCATGTATTTAGCTATAAAGTTGGCAATTTTTAAGAGAAATTTTTACTGAGACTTAAAAATTTAAAGTGTATATCCAACTAGCATATGTTTTAAATATTTTTCCTACTTAAAATTATTTTCCATTCTGTTTTTGGTTTTTATATAGACAAACTGTGTGATGATTTTTAGTAGTCCTAAAATGAAATGAAAGAAAATACTTTTATTAGGATTAAACTAAATGCTAAAAGATTTTTAAAAATGCATATTCTACCTTTGATGCAGGTAAAACCTATTAAATTATGATATGAGTTATATTTAGCAACAGAGGAATTGTTTAACTTCTAGTTTTAAATACTGTCATCTGAAAATTCTTGTTGACATGTGTGTTGTCTGAAGTCTATTGGGAAAATAAACTATTTTCCTATTCTTTTTTCTATTTTCCCAGTAGACTTCAGATATCTACTTTCAAAGAAAATAAAATAATATGTATGTACTTTCTTGGATATAAAAAGTCTTCTAACTCCACCAAAAGATATATATTGGAATCCCATTAAAATACCCTAATTAGGATCTATGACACGAGACTATTGTTCAGATGAAATTATACTATACTGACTTTCTTCTGAAAATTCTTATTGTAAATCTTCAACAGCTTCCATTGTAGGAGGCCAGATTTACAGAACAGAGTAAAATACAGGCCTATAGCATATATAAATTGATTTTTGTAGGAAATTTAACTCAACCATCACTTTGATGATGGGAAACTGCCATTTACCATTTTTAAAAATTACAAATTAATAAATTATTCTTTTCTCATTTCTATATTGTTCTCTGCATTCATACTAAAAACTCTATGGGTAGACAGCCTTAAAGAATCTCAAGATAGCATAGCCTTTTCCCTTCCTCTACATGGCCAGTTCCCACGTGACAGATGGAGAAGAGCCAAGTTGAGGGAAGAGAATTCCCTTCAAAGATATGGAGAAGGTGTTTTCATTCCTCCACATCCACACTTTCAATTATTTTTCAACTGAGAGTTCCAGTGGTATTTGTGTGCAGTGTTTTAAAAGATGGAAGCAAGTTTGGTGGGCCTGCCTACAATTCCCAATGTTATTATCTGCTCTGGACTCTACCCATTTTTACTGAGCATGTACTCTATACTAGCAGGCATTTCCTACTGAGTACTTACTATCTGTAATCTGGTGCCACAGAGGCCTCCAAAAACACTGTGTGTCTTTATTTCCATTTTCAATAAGACGACTTAGGGAAGCTCGGGTGTTGATTTGGAATATCTTATAGGATGCTTCATAGTTTAAGATCTAAGACAATGACAATTTAGCTGGCATTATAGCTATCCAAAATTATTTTTAATCCATAGACTTTTTGGAAACAAGTGAGTTGGCTTAAGTTTATTTGTCTCACACCCCTACTGAGGCTCATTTTATATTTCACATTCAAGAATCTGAGCATCTCATAAATGTCGGCATAAATCTTGCATCCTGTCTAGTCAAATTCCTGTTCAGTAGAGTCAAGCCTCCTCAAAAGACAAAGTAATTTAGTATAAATACTTTACCTTTCAAATTGAGAAAAACTAAACTTTGGCATATTTTAGTAAAATATTTGTTTACATTATTAAAATAGCTTGATACTGTTTTTTTCGTGACTCAGACAGTCACAATGTAAAAACCAGCCACAAATTAATTTTATTTGTCAACACTTTGTCAGTAGTAAATGTTCTATTGGTACTGAACTTATGAAGTTTTCCAGATAAAAACAGAAGGAGAAATGTGGTAAATATTGTATTTTTAAGTGTATGTATTACTCTCTGCTCCCTACTACAAGCCCACTAAAATGACAGTAAAGAAAGAAAAGAAAGGGAAGGAACAAGGCAGGAGGATGAAGGAACAGAAGTAGGTATATGATAGCCAAAAGAAGTCAACAAGTATTTGGAAGAGGAAAACCAGGTGGATGACAGCTTCTAATTATTAAAACAGCAGAAAACTAAAACCCAGAAGTGGAAAAACCAAAACCTCCACAGGTGAGGCTGTCAAAAGAAGCAGTTAATTGATGCAGTAATATCAGAGAAAGACTCAAGAATTAAGTCTTTTGAGACTAGATATTTCAGGATGTGGGGATCATGGTAAGACTGAAAAATAGGAGTATTTTGAAAGTTAACTTGAAGATTAAACCTCAGAATTTTTTTCCCAACCCTAACCATCCACAAGATTACTCTTTTTCCACTTTGGTTTAATGTTTTTGAAAGAACTGAACAACTTAGAATCTTAAAACAAGGATACAGATGTCAGGAATAGCTGAGAATAGGACCAATTTAGTGGTAAAATCAAAGGACATTTTACACATTAGAACTTATGATTTCTATTGCACAGTTGAGCCAGGCTATACTGCCTAGGCCTGTCACTGGAGAATGCTTCTTGGAGAAACAGTCCCGCTCAAAACAAAAGATATACAGATGGTAACATTTGGACATCCCCAACAAAACAGCTAAGCCCTGCCTAATTACCCTGCAAGGAAGCCTAACAGTCAACAAATTCTGCCCAAACACAAGGGTCCCCAGTTCTTAGTGCTTCAATCTAATCATAAATCCAATCATAAATGTGAATAGACAGTCAAGAATTACTAAACATTTGAGGAAAGCCTTCAACATAAATGTTAGAAAATGAAAAACAAAACAGCAATTAATGCAAAGAAACAGATGCAACACAGGAAAGGAGTCAGCTTCAAAATGTGTTTATATAATTAATATTCTCAGAGAGCTAGAGGAAGACATTGATCTGTGAAAAAGTACAGATTACCATAAAAAGGACAATTACAGAAAAGAAAGAGGATTTCTGAATAGAAATATGATAGTTAAACATTCTGTTGAAGTTTCAGAAAAGTTGAGAAATCTTTTAAACAAGTTGTATGAAAGAAAAAAACTTAAAGAAAAACAATTAGACAGTTATTTTACGAAGTTCAACTCCTGACCAACAGATGTTCCTGAAAAAGATACAAAGAAAATGTAGAGGAAAAATGTATTTAAATAAAATAAAATGAAATTTCTCTAAAGATGAAATGTCTAATGTCTCTGAAAGACATATATTCCCAGATTAGTTATCACCATAACCAACAAAAAATAACCCCTACCAAGGCACATCTCCATGAAGTTTCAGAGCTTGGGAGTTAAAGATATTGCCCTAAGCTCCAGGGATGGTGCTGATGTTGATAAATAAGTTTTCAAACAATTATAAAGGAATAAAGAGGAACAGCTCAGGTCTGCAGGTCCCAGAGAGACCAATGCAGAAGGTGGACGATTTCTGCATTTCCAACTGAGGGACCTGGTTCATCTCATTGGGACTGGTTAGAAGTGGGTGCAACCCACGGATGGCAAGTAGAAACAGGGTGAGGCATCACCTCACCTGGGAAATGCAAGAGGTCGGGGAACTCCTTTCCCTAGCCAAGGGAAGCCATGAGGGACCTTACCTTGAGAGACAGTGCTATCTGGCCCAGATACTACACTTTTCCCATGGTCTTTGCAACCCGCAGACCAGGAGATTCCCTTGGGTGCCTACACCACAAGGGCCCTGGGTTGCAAGCACAAAACTGGGAGGCTGTTTGGGCAGACACCTAGCTAGCTGCAGAAATTTTTTTGTGTACCCCAGTGGCTCCTGGAACGCCAGCGAGACAGAACCTTTCACTCCCCTGGAAAGGGGGCTGAAGCCATGGAGCCTAGTGGTCTAACTCAGCAGATCCCACTCCAGTGGAGCCCAGCAAGCTAAGATCCACTGGCTTGAAATTCTCACTGCCAGCACAGTAGTCTGAAGTCCAACTGTGACACTGAAGCTTGGTGGGGGCGGGGGGGCATCAGGCATTACTGAGGCTTGAGTAGGTGGTTCTCCTTCGGTGTAAACAAAGCCACCAGGAAATTTGAACTAGTTGGAGCTGACCTCAGTTTGGCAAAGCCTCTATAGTCAGACTCCCCTTCTAGATTCCTCCTCTCTGGGCAGGGCATCTCTGAAAGAAAGGCAGCAGCCCCAGTTGGGGCTTACAGATAAAAATCCCATTTCCATGGGACAGAGCACCTGGGGGAAGGGGCGGCTGTGGGCACAGCTTCAGCAGATCTAAATGTTCCTGCCTGCAGGCTCTGAAGAGAGTAGCGGATCTCCTAGCACAGTGCTTGAGCTCTTCTAAGGAACAGACTGCCTCCTCAAGTGGGTCCCTGACCCCCGTGCCTCCTGACTGGGAGACACCTCACATAGGAGAGCACTGGCTGGCATCTGGTGGGTCCCCCTCTGGGACAAAGCTTCCAGAGGCAGGAGCAGGCAGCAATCACTGCTGTTCTGCAGCCTCCGCTGATGATACCCAGGCAAACAGGGTCTGCAGTGGACCCCCAGCAAACTCCAGCAGACCTGCAACAGAGGGGCCTGACTGTTAGAAGGAAAATGAACAAACAGAAAGGAACAGCACCAACATAAAAAAAAAAAACAAACAAAACAAACAAACAAAAAGACCACACAAAAACTCCATCCAAAGTTTACCAACAGCAAAGACCAAAGGTATAAATACATGAAGATGAGGAAAAGCCAGTGCAAAAATGCTGAAAATTCCAAAAACCAGAATGCCTCTTCTCCTCCAAAGGAATACAACTCCTTGCCAGCAAGGGAACAAAACTGAACAGACAATGAGTTTGACAAATGAACAGAAGTAGGCTTCAGAAGGTGGGTAATAATAAACTCCTCCAAGCTAAAGGAGTTATGTTTTAACCCAATGCAAGGAAGCTAAGAAGCTTAATAAAAGATTACAGGAGCTGCTAACTAGAATAACCAGTTTAGAGAAGAACATAAACGACCTGATGGAGCTGAAAAACACAGCATGACAACTTCGTGAAGTATACACAAGTATCAATGGCCAAATTGATCAAGCAAAAGAAAGGATATCAGAGGCTGAAGATCAACTTTATGAAATAAAGCATGAAGACAAGATGAGAGAAAAACGAGTGAAAAGGAACGAACAAAGCCTCCAAGAAATAAGGGACTATGTGAAAAGACCAAACCTATGTTTGATTGCTATACCTGAAAGTGACAGGGAGAATGGAAACAAGTTGGAAAACACACTTCATGATATTATCCAAAAGAACTTCCCCAACCTAGCAAGACAAACATTCAAATTCAGGAAATACAGAGAACACCACAAAGATACTGCTTGAGAAGGGCAATCCCAAGACACATAATCATCAGATTCACCAAGGTTGAAATGAAGGAAAAAATGTTAAGGGCAGCCACAGAGAAAGGTCGGGTTATCCACAAAGGGAAGCCCATCAGACTAACAGTGGATCTCTCTGCAGAAACCCCTCGAGCCACAAGAGAGTCAGGGCCAATATTCAACATTCTTAAAGAAAATAATTTTCAACCCAGAATTTCATATCCAGCCAAACTAAGCTTCATAAGTGAAGGAGAAATAAAATCCTTAACAGACAAGCAAATGCTGAGGGATTTTGTCAGCACCAGGCCTGCCTTACAAGAGCTCCTGAAGGGAGCACTGAATATGGAAAGGAAAAACCAGTACCAGCCACTGCAAAAACAAACCAAAATATAAAGACCATCAATACTATGAAGAAACTGCATGAACTAATGGGCAAAATAACCCTCTAGCATCATGATGACAGGATCAAATTCACCCATAACAATATTAACCTTAAATGTAAACAGGCAAAACACAGACTGGAAAATTGGATAAAGAGTCAAGGCCCATCAGTGTGCTGTATTCAGGAGACCCATTTCATATGCAAAGACACACGTAGACTCAAAATAAAGGGATGGAGGAGGATTTAAAAAGCAAACGAAAAGAAAACAAAAAAACAAAAAAAAAAGCAGGGGTTGCAATCCTAGTCTCTGATAAAACAGACTTTAAATCAACAAATATCAAAAAAGACAAAGATAGTCATTACATAATGGTAAAGGGATCAATGCAACAAGCAGAGTTAACCATCCTAAATATATATGCACCCAATATAGGAGCACCCAGTTTCAGAAAGCAAGCTCTTAAAGACCTAAAAAGAGACTTAGACTCCCACACAATACTAGTGGGAAACTTTAACACCCCACAGTCAATATTAGACAGATCAATGAGACAGAAAATTAACAAGGATATTCAGGACTTGAACTCAGCTCTGTATCAAGCAGACCTAATAGACATCTACAGAACTCTCCACCTCAAATCAACAGAATAAACATTCTTCTCAACACCACATCACACTGATATGGTTATAGATGTGCAGTTTTATTTCTGAGTTCCCTATTCTGTTCCATTGGTCTATGTGCCTGTTTTTACACTAGTACTATGCTGTTTTGATTATTATGGCCTTGTAGTATAGTTTGAAGTCAGGTAGGGTGATGCCTCCAGCTTTGTTCTTTTTGCTTAGGATTGTCTTGGCTATGCCAGCTCTTTTTTGGTTCCATATGAAGTTTTAAATAGTTTTTTTTTTTAATTCTGTGAAAGATGTCAATGATACTTTAGTGGGAATAGCATTGAATCTATAAATTGCTTTGGCAGTATGGCCATTTTCACAATGTTGAGTCTTTTTATCCATGAGCATGGAATGTTTTTCCATCTGCTTGTGTCCTCTTTGACTTCCTTGATCAATGGTTTGTAGTTCTCCTTGAAGAGGTCCTTCACTTCCCTTGTTAGGTGTATTCCTAGGTATTTTACTCTCTGTGGCAATCGTGAATGGGAGTTCATTCATGATTTGGGTCTCTGCTTGTCTGTCGTTGATGTATAGGAATGCTTGTGATTTCTGCACATTGATTTTGTATCCTGAGACTTTAATAAAGTTGCTTATCAGGTTAACAAGCTTTTGAGCTGAAATAATAGAATTTTCTAGATAGAGGATCCTGTCATCTGCAAACAAAGACAATTTGACTTCCTCTCTTCCTATCTCAATACCATTTCTTTCTTTCTCTTGCCTAATTGCCCTGGCCAGAACTTCCAACTCAATGTTGGAGAGTTCTAACCACTAAGATTGTTCAAAGAGGGCATCTTTGTTTTGTGCCATTTTTCAAGGGGAATGCTTTCAGCTTTTGCCAATTCAGTATGATATTTGTTGTGGGTTTGTCATAAATGGCTTTTATTATTTCAAGGTGCATTCCTTCAATACCTAGTTTATTGAGAGTTTTTAACATGAAGGGATGTTGAATTTTATCAAAAGGCTTTCCTGCATCTATTGAGAAAATCATGTGTTTTTGTCTTTAGTTCTGTTTATGTGATGAATTGCGTTTATTGATTTGTGTATGTTGAACCAGCCTTGCATCCCAGGAATGAAGCCAACTTGATCGTGGTGGATAAGTTTATTGTGCTGCTGGATTTGATTTGCCAGTATTTTATTGAGGATTTTTGCATCGATGTTCATAAGAGATATTGGCCTGAAATTTTCTTTCTTTGTTGTATCTCTGCCATGTTTTGGTATCAGGATGATGCTGGCCTCATAAAATGAGTTAGAGACGAGTCCCTCCTTTTCAATTGTTTGGAATAGTTCCAGAAGAAATGGTACCAGCCCCCTTTGTACCTCTGGTAGAATTCAGCTGTAAATTCACCTGGACCTGGGCCTTTTTTTTTTTTTTTTTGGTTGGTGAGCTATTTATCACTGCCTTAATTTCAGAACTTGTTATTGTTCTAGTCAGGGATTCAACTTCTTCCTGGTTCAGTCTTGGGAGGGTGTGTGTATCCAGGAATTTATCCATTTCTTCTAGATTTCCTAGTTTATTTGCATAGAGGTGTTTACAGTGTTCTCTGATGGTGGTTTGCATTTCTGTGGTGTCAGTGGTTGTATCCCCTTTATCATTTCTGATTGTGCTTATTTGAATCTTTCCTCTTTTTTTCTTTATTAGAGGTCGATTATATTGATTTTTTCTTTTCAAAAAAAGCTCCTGGATTTGTTGAATTTTTAAGGGTTTTTTTGTGTCTCTATCTCCTTCAGTTTCATTCTGAGCTTGGTCATTTCTATTATTTTGCTAGCTCTGGGACTTATTTGCTCTTGGTTCTCTAGTTCTTTTAGTTGTGATGTTAGTGTGTCAATTTGAGATCTTTCTAGCTATTTGATGTGGCATTTAGTGCTATAAATTTCTCTCTTAACACTGCTTTAGCTGCATCCCAGAGATTCTGATACATTGTCTCTTCGTTCTCATTGGTCTCAAAAAACTTCTTTATTTCTACCTTAATTTTATTATTTACCCAGCAGTCATTCAGGAGGAGGTTGTAGTTGTGTGGTTTTGAGTGGGCTTTTTTAATCTTGAGGTTTTTTTTTTTTTTTTTTTGGAGGCAGAGTCTCGCTCTGTTGTCCAGGATGAACTGCAGTGGCATGATCTCAGCTCACTGCAACCTCTGCCTCCCAGGTTCAAGCGATTCTCCTGCCTCAGCCTCCTGAATAGCTGGGACTAAAGGCATGAGCCACCACACCTGGCTAATTTTTATATTTTTAGTAGAGATGCGGTTTCACCATGTTGGCCAGGCTGGTCTCAAACTCCTGACCTTAAGTAATCCACCTGCCTCAGCCTCCCAATGATCTTGAGTTCTAATGTGATTGAACTGTAATCTGAGAAACTGTTATGATTTCAATTCTTTTGCATTTGCTGAAGAGTGCTTTACTTTCAATTGTGTGATCACTTTTAGAGTAAGTGCTATGTGGCACCAAAAATAAAGTATATTCTGTTGTTTTTGGATAGAGAGTTCTACAGATATCTATCAGGTCCACTAGGTCTAGAGCTGAGTTTAAGTCCTGAATATCTTTGTTAATCTTCTGTCTCGATGACCTGTCTAATACTGACAGTGGGGTATTAAAGTCTCCCACTATTACTGTGTGGGGTTCTAAGTCTCTTTGTAGATCTGTAAGAACTTGTTTTACAAATATGGGTGCTCCTGTATTGGGTGCATACATATTTAGGATAGTTAGCTCTTCTTGTTGAATTGAACCCTTTAACATTATGTAATGCCCTTCTTTGTCTTTTTTGATCTTTGTTTGTTTAAAGTCTATTTTGTCAGAAACTAGAATTCCAAACCCTGCCTTTTTCTGCTTTCTATTTACTTGGTAAATTTTCCTCCATCCCTTTACTTTGAGTCTATGTGTGTTTTTGCATGAGATGTGTCTCTTGAATACAGCATACCAATGGGATTTGTCTTCTTATCCAGTTTGCCATTCTGTGTCTTTTAATTGAGACATTTAGCCCATTTACATTTAAGGTTAATATTGTTATGTGTGAATTTGATCCTGTCATCATGATGCTGGCTGGTTAACTTTTCAGACGTGTTAATGTAGTTGCTTCATAGTGTCATTGGTCTGTGTATTTCAATGTGTTTTTGTAGTGGCTGGTAACAGTTTCTCCTTTCCACATTTAATGCTTCTTTCAGGATCTCTTGCGAGGCAGGCCTGGTGGTGACAAAATCCCTCAGCATTTGCTTGTATGAAAAAGATTTAATTTCTCTTTCCCTTATAAAGCTTAGTTTGGCCAGATACAAAATTCCAGGTTGGAATTTCTTTTCCTATATTTTCTTTTTTGAGACGGAGTCTCGCTCTTTCACCCAGGCTTGACTGCAGTGGTGCTATCTCAGCTCACTGCAAGCGCCGCCTCCTGGGTTCATGCCATTCTCCTGCCTCAGCCTCCTGAGTAGCTGGGATTACAGGCACCTGCCACCGTGCCTGGCTAATTTTTTGTATTTTTAGTAGAGACGGGGTTTCACCGTGTTAGCCAAGATGGCCTTGATCTCCTGACCTCATGATCCACCCGCCTAAGCCTCCCAAAGTGCTGGGATTACAGGTGTGAGCCACCTCGCCCAGCCCGGAATTTCTTTTCTTTAAGAATGTTGACTATTAGCCCCTATCTCTTCTGGCTTATAGGGTTTCTACTGAGAGGTCCACTGTTAGTCTGATGGGCTTCCCTTTGTAGGTGACCTGGCCTTTTTCTCTGGCTGCCCTTAACATTTTCTCCTTCATTTCAACCCTGGAGAATCTGATGATTATATGTCTTGGGAAGATGTTTTTATGGAGTATCTTACTGGGGTTCTCTGGATTTCCTGAACTTGAATATTGGCCTGTCTTGCTAGGTTGAGGAAGGTCTCCTGGATGATAGCTGCAGTGTGCTTTCCACCTGGTTCCATTCTCCCCATCTCTTTCAGGTACCCCAATTAGTCATAGTTTCAGTATTTTTACACAGTCCCATAGTTCCTGGAGGTTTTGTTTGTTCCTTTTTATTCTTTTTTCTCTAATCTTGTCTGCTTGTCTTATTTCAGCAAGATAGTCTTTAAGCTCTGAAATTCTCTCTTCCACTTGGTCAATTCAGCTATTGATACTTGTATTTGCATGATGAAGTCCGTGTGCTGTGTTTTTCAGCTCCATCAAGTAATTTATGTTACTCTCTACACTGGTTATTCTAGTTAACAGCTCCTATAATCTTTTATCATGGTTCTTAGCTTCTTTGCATTGGGTTAGAACATAATCCTTTAGCTCAGCAAAATTCATTACACTCACTTTCGAAAGCCTACTTCTCTCAGTTCATTCATCTCAGCTTTAGCCCCATTCTGTGCCCTTGCTGGAGAAGCGTTGTGATCATTTGGAGGAGAAGAGGCATTCTGGATTTTGGAATTTTCAGAATTTTTGCGTTGGTCTTTCCTCATCTTCATGGATTTATCTACCTTTGATCTTTGAGGCTGATGACCTTCGGATGGGGTTTTTTTCGGGGGGGTGTCTTTTTTGTTGCTGTTATTGTTTTTGTTGCTGTTTGTTAGTTTTTCTTCTAACAGTCAGGCCCCTCTTCTACAGGTCTGCTGCAGTTTGCTGGGGGCCCACTCCAGACCTTGTTTGCCGGTATAGTCAATGGAGACTGCAGAACAGCAAAGAGTGCTGCCTGCTTCTTCCTCCAAAAGTTTCATCCCAGAGGGGGGCCTGCCTGATGCCAGCCAGAGCTCTTTTGTATGAGGTGTCTGTTGAGCCCTGTTGGGAGATCTTACCCAATCAGGAGGCATGGGGTCAGGGACCCACTTGAGGAGGCAGTCTGTCCCTTAGCAGAGATGGTGTGCTGTGCTGGGAAAATCCCCCTTGTCAGGATCAACGTCTATCTTCATAAGCGGCAGGCAAGAAAGAGTAAGTCCGCTGAACCTGAGACCATAGCCACCTCTTCCCCCAGGTGCTCTGTCCCAGGGAGATGAGAGCTCTGTCTGTAAACCCCTGACTGGAGCTGGTTGATTTCCTTCAGAGATGCCCTGCCTGGTGAGGACTGATCTAGGGAAGCAGTCTGGCCACAGCCACTTTGCTGTGCTGTGGTGAATTCTGTCCAGTCCAAACCTCCCAGTCTCCTTAGCACTGTTGGGGGAAAAGCATGTACTAAGGCCACTGTAATGGTGGTCCCGTCTCCCCCAACCCCAAACTCAGTTGTTCCAGGCAGACTCCAGACTGCTGTGCTGGCAGTGGGAACTTCAAGCCAGTGGTTCTTAGCTTACTGGGCTCCATCGGAGTGGCACTGCTGAGCAACACACTTGGCTCCCTGGCTTTAGCCCTCTTTCCACGGTAGTGGATGGTTCTCCTGTCTCACTGGAGTTCCAGGTGCCACTGGAGTATGTAAAAACTCCTGAAGCTCAATGCCTGCCCAAACAGCTGCCCAGATTTGTCCCCAAAAAGGCTCACAAGGGAATCTCCTGATCTGCAGATTGCAAAAATCCATGGGAAAAGCTTAGTACCCTTGGTGGGTAGCACAGTCCCTCACCATTTCCCCTGGCTAGGGGAGAAAAGTTCCCCAACTTTGTGCACTTCTCAGGTGAAGTGACACCCCACCCTGCTCCTGCTGGCTCTCTGTGGGTCATGCCCACCGCCTAGCCAGTCCCAATTACTGCCTTCTATATTGGTCTCACTGGGAGCTGAAGAGCGGAGCTGTTTCTATTTGACCATCTTGGCCCAAGACCTGTCCAAAATACTTAAGATCCTGTCCAGAAAATAATTAGTAATCAATAAATTATTATTTGCATTTTTATTCATCTATATTGGTATTATTTAAATCACTATTCCCACTATTTTCTTAAATCCACAGAATTAGCATAAATCTTAAATGCAGAGAATCAAAGGTGCAGTAGGGTACTTAGACTATCCATTATTTAGGCCACAGAAAGATTAAAGAGTAGGTGAACCCAGATCCTCCAATTGTTTCCTTTATCCACTCTAATCCATACAGCAAGTCACTTGTCTGAAGACAGCAGATTCAGAAACACAAATACATGGCACCTTAAACCTTAAATGAGAGTAAACACTGATAAAATCAGAAGTTAGTAAAGAACTAGACTCCTTTAAAGAAGTTTTTTAAAAATAATAATAACAAGATCTATTTGTCATAATTCAGCTTAGCCAAGCTCAAAGACTTTCCCTTTCCTGTGGCCTACCAATGTTCTGCTTTCTCTAAAGCCTGATTATTTAACATTTTACTTTAACTATGGGGAAGGAAAACATACTTTTTAGGAAATGATCATTTTTATTACTTGACCTGGGACCTTCCCTATATAGGAAACAGATAACTCAACAAACATTTCTTTCCAGACAGCTGAAGTCAGTTAATATATCAAGTAAATCATGAGCATTAACAATATCTCCAACTGGTTAGATATCAAACGTCTTCTAGGAAATCATGATGAAACAAATGTCTTCTGTTAAGAATCAAAGCTTTTGTCTCATTAAATAGCCTTGTGCATTGTAATCTTGACATTGAAGCATGATGGACAATGGTTAAGACTCACTTTTGAGTTAAGCTCCGTTTCTGACCTTGAGATATTGAGTAACCCAATGTACTTCAGCTGCATGTTGCACAGATATAGTAAGATTTTTTGTTTGTTTGTTTTTGAGACAGAGTCTCACTCTGTCACCCAGGCTGGAGTACAGTGGTGTGATACCGGCTCACTGCAAGGTGGGCCTGCTGGGTTCAAGCAATTCTTCTGTCTCAGCCTCCCAAGTAGCTGGGACTACAGGCGCGCACCACCATGCCCAGCTATTTTTTTTTTTCTATTTTTAGTAGAGATGAGGTTTCACCATGCTGACCAGGCTGGTCTCAAACTCCTGACCTCATGATCTACCTGCCAAAGTGCTGGGATTACAGGCATCAGCCACCACGCCTGGCCATAACATGATTAAAAAACAAACAAACAAACAAAAAACTTAACATAGGACCTGCCATAAAGTAAATGTTCCATAGATTATTGCTTTTATCATTATCATCATCTGAAGCTTGTACAATGTCATATTCCTACAATAAAGTAATTTGTACTTATATTCCCCATTCTAAAGGTAAAGTATTAAGGCTATTTTGCCCAAAGTCATATAGTTAATAAAAAATACATTAATAAATTATTACATTACATTTTACATTTGTTTGTCTAAGCCTCAAACTGTTGTTTTTCCAATTGACAAAATTTAAGTGGCAGAACTTTGATTCCAACAATTCCAACTCTTCTCATTCTGTAAAACTTCAAAGTCATAAATTGCTGAAGGATTATTTACTAAGACACAAACTTCTCCCTTCCTTCCTTATTTCTTTCCTTCATTCCCCAGTTCCCTTTGCCTTGGTTGTCAATAAACAGCACTTACAGTGAAAGGAGGAAAAACAATAATGTTTATTCAGTTCCACAGATGTTCAAACATCCAGCACAGGCCCACAAGAAAAGATTCTTTTTTTCAGTGACTAAAAAGAAAACCACAATAGGAACCTGTGACTGGCTCTAGGGCAACAATATTTTACAATCTGCCAATTGATTGAAATCCAACAGTTGCCTCAAATTTAAATAGTGAAAAGAGAAATGAGACAGAATTTCATGACAGGTCGAGAGAAACAGGTTCATGTAGTGGCCTGAAGCTAGGCCAAGGGCATATCTCACAACAGAGTAAAAAAATATTCTAACAATCTCAAAAATGTTAGAATATCTATGGTTTCAGTTATTTTATACTATACACAATATATGTTACAAAAGGCAAGGAGTCTTTTTATGAGAATCCATGTAAGTGTTTCTTTCTTTTCATTTTTTTTTTTTTTTGGAGACGGAGTCTTGCTCTGTCGCCCAGGCTGGAGTGCGGTGGCGCAATATCAGCTCACTGCAAGCTCCACCTCCAGGTTCACACCATTCTGCCTCAGCCTCCCAAGTAGCTGGGACTACAGGCACCCGCCACCACGCCTGGCTAATTTTTTGTATTTTTGGTAGAGATAGGGTTTCACCGTGTTAGCCAGGATGGTCTTGATCTCCTGACCTCATGATCTGCCTGCCTCGGCCTCCCAAAGTGCTGGGATTACAGGCATGAGCCACCACACCCGGCCTAAGTGTTTCTTAACATACTAGTGTTTAGAATAGAGCCTGCTGGCATATTAAATTATAACCTACACAAAATTAATAGGCTTTCAGAACGAGAAGATATCCATAGTTTTCTAAATTGATTGTTTCAGAGAATTATTTCTTGATGAATTTCTCCTGAAGGAGTGATTCCATGACTGACCAAATATGCTTAGGATTCATTTGGTTAAGTAAACTTCAGCAACCTACTTTTTCTTTTCTTCTCCTAATTTTTTTAACTCCAGTACTTTTAGTAGCCTTTAAAGTATGTTGTGAATTTCCAAGAGGAAGATGCAGACTCCCTTATTTTTCAAGCTGTTGTGGAAAGAGAATTTTTTTTCTACTAGTGCACTTATCAAGTGGTTCTGTTAAATAATGATTAGAAAAAATGCTAATGTAATTTAGGAGATTATAGTGTCCTAAAGACCAAAGAATGAACTTATTTTCTCAAGATCAACCAACTAATTAGTAATAGAACTAGGAGACGTCTACGTTATCTCAGATTATCCAGTGAAGAGATCTACTGGTCTTCAAAAAAAAAAATGAAAAAGTTATCAATGGTAATATACAACTTAATCCATAGCAAAAATATATATATTTTAAAACACAGAAGATAGATAATTAATCAAAGAATTGTTAGAATGTACAGAATTTAGGATATAACATCATTGTTTTTAAACATTGGGCTACTCAAGCAGAATGTATAAATGTAAGATAGCATAGAATATATATATTATATATTTAAACACTGGGCTATTCTAGCAGAATGGGTATGATAGTATATACATACGTGTGTTTATGTGTATATATATGATACTATAAGATAGATAAGATAGTATATATATAAATATATACACACTAAGATAGATACTATGTTATATTCATACATTCTGCTAGAATAGCCCAATGTTTAAATATATAATATATGTATGATATATATAGTATCTTATATTCATTCTGCTAGAATAGCCCAATGTATAAATATATAATATGTACCACCTTATAGTTATATATTTATAAATATATAATATATACCATCTTATATTTATATATTTATAAATATATAATATATACCACCTTATATTTATATATTTATAAATATATATTTATATACACATAAATATATATGTATGTGTATATATACATATATAAATATATTTGTGTACATATATACATATACATAATGTAAATCTATAATATATATTATGGTGAAATTCTCTGATAGAATAACATGACTTCCAGTCTTAGCCCAAGTTTTGATTTATTTACCGTAGAAATGTAAAAGGGGACATTGTAGAAATGAGCAACTGGAAAAACATTCATAGATTATTCTATTATTTCTTAGAAGGATAATCTTTCCATCAATTCATTGTTTATTTAACAAATGCCAGTCAGGTACTTGGATGTGCCAGAAATTATTTTACCTCTAGGGTATACACTGGTAAACAAAACAAGAAAGGCTCTTGTTTTCATGAAGTTTACATTCAAATGAGTAAAATGAACAATAAACAAGCAAAAAACAGATCATTGCAACCAAGCACTTTGAAGATAATAAAATGATAATGACATAAAGAAGGGAAGGAAGGGAGACTTTCCCCAGATGGGGAGAAAAACACTTAGAATGAGCAGACAAGACCTACCTGAGGAAACAACATGTGCGCTGACACCCAAATGACAGAAAAAGAACTAGATAGCTGTATGAGTTGATTTTCACGCTCCTATAAAGAAATACCTGAGATGGGGTAATTCACAAAGAAAAGAGATTTATTTGACTCAGAGTTTCACCTGGCTGGGGAGGCCTCAGGAAACTTACAATCCTGGTGAAAGCGGAAGCAGGCACCTTCTTCACATGGGGGCAGGAGAGAGAAGAGCGTGTGAAGGAGGAACTGTCAGACACTTCTAAAATCATGAGAACTCACTCATTATCATAAAAACAGCATGGGGAAAATTGGCCCTATGATCCAATCACCTCCCTCCTTCAAAAGTTGGGAATTACAATTTGAGATGAGATTTGTCTGGGGACACAGATCCAAGCCATATCAATAGCCAAGTGAAAATCTGGAGGAAAGAACTATTGTTGAGTGGGAGGCACTGTGTCCTAAAGGAATCACAAGAACAAAATTTAAAACTCCAAAGGGGAGAATAAATAACATTGCTATGGTTTAAATATGCCCCCTACAATTTCATGTGTTGGTAACTGGACCCCCAATATTGTTGAGAGGTGGGACCTCTGGAAGATAATTGGGTCATGAAGGCTTTATCCTAATGAATTGATTAATAGATTGATAGACTAATGGGCTATTGAGGAAGTGGGTTAGTTATCAGGAGAGTGGTTCTGTTATAAAAGTCATTTTGGTCCTGTCTCATAAGCCCCCTCTCACCCTGTGATGCCTTCTGCCACATTACAACATAGCATGAGGCCCTCACCAGAAGCTGAACAGATTCAGCCCCTAGACTTTGAACTTCCCAGCCTTCAGAACTCTAAGAAATAAATTTCTTTTCTTTATAAATTACCTAGTCTCTGGTATTCTATTATAGCAATAGAAAACAGATAAAAACAAATGGTCTCAAACTAAATAAGAATGATGCAGGAATATAAAAGTATGATGACCAAAGAGATTCTAATACTAACAGTGCAGCAAAATGATAAGTCTGGCCAAGATGACAGCAATGGTGAAAATTTGTGCTTTTACAGAAACAAGGTGTCTCCCCAAAAGAAGGACCCCTGAGATCTTTCTTTAAATTACAGTTAACAGAAGATAACTAATGTATTGAAAAGGAGGTTAAAAAAAGAGCAGCATGCAAAACATGGAATACCGGTCAGTTAGTTCAGCCTAGCTGCTAGAGTGTTGCAGGAAAACAAAGCCCAGGAAGAACAAACACAATCTTCTAAATTTAAAGAACAGCAGTGGAGGTGGATAAAAATATCTTCTGCTTAGCATTGTGATGTGATGATAAAAGACTGAAATGGATGAAAGAAGATATTTGTCTTAGTCTGCTCAGGCTATCATAACAAAATACCATAGACTGCATGGCTTAAATAACAAATTTATTTTCACACAGTTCTGGAAGCAGAAAGTCTGAGATCAAGATGCCAGCATGGTCATTTTCTAGGGAGGGTTCTCTTCCTGATTTGCAGACAGCAGCCTTCTCTCTGTGTTCTCATCTGGCAAAGAGAGAGTTCTAGTGTCTCTTCTTATAAGGGCACTAATCCTGTCATTAGGGCCCCACCCTTATAACCTCACCTGAACCTAATTCTCTTCCATAGGCTCCATTTCCAAATACCATCACTCTGGGGTTAGGGCTTCAACATATGAATGATGGAGGAGGGGACAGAAGTCAGTCTACAGCAACATTAAAGTTCTATCAATTAATTTTAGAAATTAATAGAAATATTTTCTGAACAGGATTTAGGATTATGACAAAAGAGTCTGAGGCATTTAAGAAATCAGAATGCTGCTAGAGACACTGGATCAAAGTATTACCTAAAGAAAGAAATATAAGAATCCAAAGAGATGACAATCCAAAAGACAGGATCCAGGCAAAGACTGAAGTTTTGTCCCTTACCTCTAGTGAAGAACCAGTTCAACTGATGTCTTATATAAGAATGGTGTCCTAAATGAAACTCACATTTAATATGTGCATTTTAGTGAATTATGTATCTTTTTATTCATCTCTTGCCCACCTTTAATCTCGAGCTTATATTTAGCACAGCAACCTAAGTTTGATATAAGATAGGTACCAAATAAATATCAGCGTATTTTTACTGTAGGGTGACGTGCAAGGACTTCAGAATCTTGTAGATCTGGTACCTCAATCTCTTAAGCCTATAATAAACGGATGCTGGTTTCTCTAAAGAAAAAATTTGAAATAAAATATATGTCCTACTTTTCACTCACTCATCCCTTTACTCCTTCTCAAGCATACATCAAAATCCAGGAAGAAAGACTGCTATCAATTTATCAAGTTTGAGGACACTGTTCATGCCAAATTTACCAGGGGTAGACATTTGTAGAAGAGTGTATTAGTTGGCTTGGTCTGCCATAGCATACCATAGACTGAGTGGCTTAAACAACAGAATTGATTTTCTCACAGTTCTAGAGGGTAGACGTGTAAAACCAGATGCAGTCGGGGATGGTTCCTGGTAAAGCCTCTCTTCCTGGCGTGTAGATGGCTGCTTTCTCTCTATATTGTCACATCTTTTCTCTGTGTTCATAGAAAGAGGGAATTCTGTGGTGCCTCTTCCTCTTAAAAAGACACTACTCCTATCAGATTAGGATCCTACCCTTATGACCTCATTTAACTCCCTAAAGGCCTTATCTCCAAAGACAATCACATTGGAGATTAGGGTTTTAACAAATGATTTTTGGGAGGGACACAATTCAGTCCATAACAAAAAGTTTAAAAGGAGGAATGGGGTGCTAGGTAAACAGTTTCTCTACAACTTGTATTTTCATTTGCTTCTTAAGAGTATATGTATACATTAACTACTGCCACAAAATTGCTCTATTGCAAACCTCTAAATAGAGTGGCTAAAATTTATTCTCACAAATCTATAAGTAGGCTGATGCTGTTGCCGGCTGGGCTCAGAGGTCCTGCTAATTTCACCTGGGTCAGCTCTCACACCTGGGGGTGTCCTAGATGATGCTCTAGACTGGGCCGTGATGAGTCAGCTCTGTTCCATGGAATCCACTTCCTGGGACCAGCAGGTAAGGCCTGTCTTGTTCTTCTCACAGCAAGAAGTTCAAGAGAGTGTGTCTAATTATATTCAGGGGCTATGCTTGCGTCAAATCTGCCAAAACCCCATTGGCCAAACAAGTTATTTGGCTGTACTCAGAATCAAGGTAGGTGAATTACACTACACCCATGGAAGTGGGAAAAGAAAGTGAATAATGTTTTAAATTAATTTAATCTATCATTGTATATACAACTTTTTACCACATTTAAATGTTGAGACCCAAGACTCTGGTAGACTTTGAGGTAGAAAGAGACAGAACCGAAGGTTAAGTATACCAATAATTTGGTTTTAGGCTTAGAATGAGATCTCAATAAATTAGACCTTAACTAATTAAAATTCTACCTTGAGATCTGGGGGTCCCAGGAAGTGCTAACTTGTCTTGCTTAATTAATTGTGCACATGTTCCCTCCTAACCTCCCCCAAATCTGTTTTAACCTTTCTTTAAGATGGTCTTAAGAAACGGAGAGTTGGCATTCAAAGGGTATAAAGTTTCAGTTATGCAAAATGTATATATTCTAGAGATGTGCTATACAACATTGTGCCTATATTAACAGTCCTGGACTATACACTAAAAATCTGTTGAAGGTAGATCTCATAGTAAGTGTTTCTACCACAATAAAATAAAACAAAATGATTGTTTCTGAGGGAAAAAAAAGAATGTAGTAAAATACGTAATGGCATCAAGCACAATGCCTGGCACGGAGGAGGGGCTTACGAAAGTTTTCTTCTGCCCATTATACAAATCTAATTCAAATTGGCTCATGCACAAAATTGTTTCTTCGTCTTCAGCCCTTAATTTCTGACGTTTCAAGTTGGAAAACTCCTTTCATATTTCTTTAAAGAGCTACATAAATACAGTTGAACTGAGCTAACAATCTGATCTTCATTTTTAGTATTTGGGGAGAAAAATAATTCTGAGTTTGCTACACCACTGGTTTCCCAGAACCTTTTTATCAAACTAGCACCCTTTGAGATCATCCCCAGTATGGGGAGCCCAAACCATAGCCTGTTTAATCTAACATATGCCACAGACTTATAACATTCACAAGCAATATGTAAAAAGACCTTTGCAAATTGCCATATGTGTAAATGTCACTGTATCATACAGGTTTTCACATAAGTCTGTTGAATGTAATGATGCATTTAAATAACCCCCTCAGACCTCTAATAAGGGTTTCTGCATACCTGATAACAAGCTGAAAAAAAAAAAAAAAAACAGGACCACATTGATCGTGAGTCACAGACTAATTGAAGAGGCTCATTCAAAGCCTCACATGTTTTTCCCCCTCACACTGGCCTCAAGGACACATGATTCAAACATATGACTCAACACACAAGTACTGCAATTTGTGAACTTTTTAGGTTTCCTATGAATTGTCAAAATCACAAATGTTAGCTTTGTGAATGGCAAGGCTCCACTTAACCCTGAGATGGAATTCAGAGGAATAGCAGGAGGTGAAAGATCCGCACTAGAATGGAAAATGAATTAAGCACACAGATCTCTTGCAGTAGCATAAATGAGAGATTGCATATGTTCAACTCAGTCTTTATATGATCAGGTGAGATGTGCAACAACTTAGTATAAACAGGAGCTAATAACCTGAGTAACAAGCTCTGCTAAGAAATAAATATCCCCATGCTCCCATTACACAATGAACATTCATTAGCATATAACCTTCCAAGTACACGTGGGAAACCTGCCAATAGGACACTATACACCAAAGACGATTAAATCAGCATTACAGAGAGAAGATCACAAAAATAGACTTTCTAAACAATTTAACTAGAAGTACTACATTTGCTGGAAGACAGAGTTTACAATCTCTTGCTGCCAGTTATTTGTAAAATGAAATTTCAGACTAGTATGAGAGAGACAATAGCAGATGGTCTTTATTGCTAACCAACGTTGTTGTTCTATTACAAATGCCTTCCCACTTTAATGTTAGGGCATTCATGGAAGTACTAAATTTCATTAAGTAGTACGGATGATGATGATGACCATGATGACAATGATGATGATAGTGGGTTGTGTCTATTGCATGCTTTCTACCTACTGAGCTCTGTTCTATGTGCTGAAAGGACCTTTAACTATCACAACAATCCTATAAGTAATACAATAAGTAAAACTTACTGTATTCCCATTTTATAGCAGGAGAAAAAGATGTACACAGTGAGAGGGGATAACAGCGGAGACTGCAGTCAAAAGGACATGGTTTGGTTCTAGAGTCTGAGCCCTTTAACAATTTGCTGCAGTGCTAAAGAATAGTTAAGATAATTCAAATATCTCTTTGCCTCACTTTGCTATGAAACTGAGCAACTGACATAACCATTCTAAATGTAAATTTTTTCATCTGTAAAATGTATATGAATAAATATACCTAACTTCTATTTAAACTTATTGTAAGACTTAAGTGAGACTGAGAATGGAAGTCATATTACACAATATGTGGAAGAAAAATTTCAAAAATATTATCTCTTATTAAGAACTGTATTAGCTCTTATTTTATTAAAAGGAAATTGTCATGTGACACTCTTGCCTTAAAAAATTACCCATTGATTTTAAATTTTAGCTTTATTAAAATACATCATAAACTGTATCCTCATATAAAATATAAATTATATATTTATAAAATAATTCTTATTAGAAAGTATCATTATTCTTTGTAACAGAAAAACTTGAAATATCAAAGCAGATGTTATATTTAGGACAATAACAGTTATATAAAATATTACTAGCCTTTCTATACCCAAACCTAATCCATATTTCAGCATTCCTTTTTCTTAGGACTCATTTAAAAAATTGAAATTCTAGGTGAACTCACTTAGAACCTTATAAAATAACAAGGACTTTGGAGAAAAACGTTCACCAAACTTAAGAATTGTCTTTAAGAAAACATAAGAGTATCTTGAGAATTATGACATTATTGTATCAATTACCTATTGGTAAAAAAAAAGCAAGGAAACAATCTCAGTGGCATGCCAAAATATTCAGTGATTTTCATAGCTGTACAGGTCAATCAGCCAAGGTGGCCCTGCTTCAGGCTTTGACAGCTGAGGAAGTTCTTCCTCATACAGGTCTGAAGTTGGCTGGGTGATTCTGTGCCATATAATAGTCCCTCGGGGGTTCAGTGTAAATGGGCAATACCACCCAGAGGAAGCTCTTCTCATAATCATGGCAAAGGCAAAGGAAGCAGAACATGCAAAGTGAAATCTAGACTTGTTACTAATAACATGTTACTTCTGCCTTGTTCTAAAAAGACAAGCTGTCTTACTTCATTCGTGTTACTATAAAGGAATACCTGAGGCTGGGTAATTTATAAGGAAAAAAGGTTTGTTTGGTTCACAATTCTGATATCTAAAAACGTTCAAGACTGGGCATCTGGTGAAAGCTTCAGGCTGCTTCCGCTCATGGCAGAAGGCAAAGGGAAGCCGGTATGTGCAGAGATAACGTGGTGAGAGAGAAAGCAAGAGAGAGATGGAGGAGGTATCAGGCTCCTAACAACCAGCTCTCACGGGAACTAATAGAGCAAGAAGTCACTCAGCTTCACACTCAGTGAAAACATTAATCTAGGCCTGGCGCGGTGGCTCACACCTGTAATCCCAGCACTTTGGGAGGCCGAGGCAGGCGGATCACGAGGTCAGGAGATCGAGACCACGGTGAAACCCCGTCTCTACTAAAAATACAAAAAATTAGCCGGGCGTGGTGGCGGGTGCCTGTAGTCCCAGCTACTCGGGAGACTGAGGCAGGAGAATGGCGGGAACCCGGGAGGCGGAGCTTGCAGTGAGCCGAGATTGCGCCACTGCACTCCAGCCTGGGTGACAGAGCGAGACTCCGTCTCAAAAAAAAAAGAAAACATTAATCTATTTATGAGGGATTCACTCCAACAAACACCTTGCATTATGCCTAACCTCCAAAGCTGTGGATCATCAACATGAGATTTAGAAGGGACAAACATCCAAACTACAGCATTTCACTCCTGGCACCCCAGATCTCATGTTTTTCTGACATTGCAAAATAAAATCCCTTCCTAAAAGTCCCCAAAAGTCTTAACTTGTTTTAGCATCAACTCAAAAATTCAAAGTTTAAAGTTTCATATGAGACTTAAAGCAAGTTTCTGCCAGCTATGAGCCTGTAAAATCAAAAACAAGCGATTTACTTCCAAGATACAATGGTTGTACCATTCCAAAGTAAACATTCCCATTCCAAAAGGGAGAACTCAGTCATAAAAGGGGTAACAGACCCTATGCAAGTCTGAAACCCAGCAAAAGAGACATTAAATATCTTTTTTATTTGTTTTTATTATTATTTATTAACTTTTTATTTCCATAGGTTTTTGGGGAACAGGTGGTATTTGGTTACATAAGTTCTTCAGTGGTGATTTGTGAGATTTTGGTGACCCCATTTCCCGAGCAGTATATACTGAAACCAACATGTGGTCTTTTATCCCTCACCCCCTTCCCAGTCCTTCCCCCTGAGTCCCCAAAGTCCATTGTGTCATTATTGTGCCTTTTCATCCTCATAGCTTAGCTCCCACTAACGAGTGAGAGCATACGATGTTTGGTTTTCCATTCCCGAGTTACTTCACTTAGAATAATAGTCTCCAATCCCATCCAGGTTGCTGCAAATGCCATTAATAATTCATTTTTTTAATGGCTGAGTAGTAGTTCATCATATATATATATGCCACAGTTTCTTTATCCACTCATTGATTTATGGGCGTTTGGGCTGATTCCACATTTTTGCAATTGGGAATTGGCTGCTGTAAACACGAGTGTGCAAGTATCTTTTTCGTGTAATGACTTCTTTGCCCATGGATAGATACACAGTAGTGGGATTCCTCAATCAAATGGGAGTTCTACTTTTAGTTCTTTATGGAAATTCCACACCATTTTCCATAGTGGTTGTACTTATTTGCATTCCCGTCTGCAGTGTAGAAGTGTTCCCTTTTCACTACCTCCATGACAACATCTATTATTTTTTGATTTTTTGATTATGGCCATTCTTGCAGGAGTCAGGTTGCATCGCATCGTGGTTATGATTTGCATTTCCCTGATCAGTAGTGACAGTGAGTATTTTTTGGCCGTTTGTATATCTCCTTTTGAGAATTGTCTATTCATGTTCTTAGACCACTTTTTGATAGGATTATTTATTTTTTTTCTTGCTAATTTGTTTGAGTTTGTTAGAGATTCTGGATATTAGTCCTTTGTCAGATGTATAGATTGTGAAGATTTTCTCCCACTCTGTGGGTTGTCTGTTTACTCTGCTGACTGTTCCTTTTGCCATGTGAAAGCTCTTAGTTCAATAAAGTCCTAACTATTTATTTTTGTTTTTATTGCATTTTGTTGGGTTCTTAGACATGAAATCCTTGCCTAAGCCAAAGACTAGAAGGTTTTTTCCAATGTTATCTTCTAGAATTTTTATAGTTTCAGGTTATAGATATAAGTCCTTGATCTGTCTTGAGTTGATTTTTGTATAAAATGAGAGATGAGGATCCAGTTTTATTCTCCTTCATGTGGCTTCCCAATTATCTGAGCAGTGATTGTTGAATAGGGTGTCCTTTCCCCACTTTATGTTTTTGACTGTTTGTTGAAGATCAGTGGCTGTAAGTATTTGGGTTTATTTCTGGGTTCTCTCTTCTGTTCCATTGGTCTGTGTGCCTGGTTTTATACCAGTACCATGCTGATTTAGTGCTATGGCCTTTTAGTATAGTTTGAAGTCAGGTAATGTGACGCCTCCAGATTTGTTCCTTTAGCTTAGTCTTGCTGTGGCTATGCAGGCTCTTTTTTGGTTCCATATGAATTTAAGGATTTTTTTTCCTAGTTCTGTGAAGAATGATGGTGGTATTTTGATGGGAATAGCAGTGAATTTGTAGATTACTTTTGGCAGTATGGTCATTTTCACAATATTGATTCTACCCATCCATGAGCTTGGGGATGTGTTTCCATTTGTTCGTGTCACCTATGATTTCTTTCAGCAGTGTTTTGTAGTTTTCCTTGTAGAGGTCTTTTACCTCCTTTGTTATGTATGTTCCTAAGTTTTTGTTTGTTTGTTTTTGTTTTTGTTTTTTGCTGTTGTAAAAGGAGTTGAGTTCATGATTTGATTCTCAGCTTGGTCGCTATTAGTGTATAGAGAGCTACTGATTTGTATACATTAATTTTGTATCCTGAAACTTTGCTGAATTCTTTGATCAGTTCTAGGAGCTTTTCTGAGGAGTCTTTAGGGTTTTATAGGTATCCAACCATATCCTCAGCAAACAGTCACAGTTTGACTTCCTCTTTACCAATTTAGATGCCCTTTATTTCTTTATCTTGTCTGATTGCTCTGGCTAGGACTTCCAGTACTATGTTGAATAGAAGTGGTGAGAGTGGGCATCCTTGTCATGTTCTGGTTCTCAGAGGAAATGCTTTCAACTTTTCCCCATTCAGTTTTACGTTGCCTGTGGGTTTGTCATTGATAGCTTTTATTCAATTGAGGTATTTCCCTTGTACACCAATTTTGTTGAGAGTTTTAATCACAAAGCGATGCTGGATTTTGTTGATTGCTTTTTCTGCATCAGTTGAGATAATCATGTGATTTTTATTTTTAATTCTGTTTATGAGGCATATCACATTTATTGACTTGCATATGCTAAACCATCCCTGCATTCTTTATATGAAACCCACTTGATCATGGTAGATTAACTTTTTGATATGTGGTTGGATTTGGTTAGCTAGTATTTTGTTAAGGATTTTTGTGCCTATGTTAATCAGGGACATTGGTCTGTAGTGTTCTTTTTGGTTATGCCCTTTCCTGGTTTTGGTATTAGGGTGATACTGGCTTCACAGAATGATTTAGAAAGGATTCCCTCTTTATCTTGTGGAATAATGTCAGTAGGATTGGTACCAATTCTTCTTTGAATGTCTGATAGAATTCAGCTGTGAATCTCTCTGGTCCTGGACTTTTTTTTTGTTGGTAACTTTTTTTGTTTTATTACCATTTCAATCTTGCTGCTTGTTATTGGTCTGTTCAGAGTATCTAATTCTTCTGGATTTAAGATAGGAAGGTTGTATCTTTCCAGGAATTTACCCATCTCCTCTAGGTTTTCTATTTTATGCGTGTAAAGGTGTTCATAGTAGCCTTGAATGATCTCTTGAATTTCTGTGGTGTCAGTAGTAATATCTCCTATTTTGTTTCTAATTGAGCTTATTTGGATTCTTGTCCTTTTTTCTTGGTTAATCTTGCTAATGGTCTATCCATTTCATTTTTCTTCTCAAAGAACCAGCTTTTGTTTCATTTATCTTTTGTATTTTTTGTTTTTTTCTCTATTTCAGCTTCATTTAATGCAGACAATAAATCTTAAGTTCCAAAATAATCCCCCGTTCACTCCATGTTTAACATCCTGGGCACACTGATGTGAGGGGTGGGTTCCCAAAGCACTCGGCAGCCTTGTCCCCATGGCTTGGCTAGATGCAGCCCACATATCTGCTCTTACTTGTTGGATTCTGGTGACTGTAGCTATTCCAGGTCTTTCCAGGTTGAGTTGGTATACTTCTGTCGGATCTGTAACTCTGGGGCTCCTACAGCAGCTCTATTCCCACAGCCCCACTAGGCACTACCCTAATAGATGCTCTCTGTGGTAGCTCTCATCAGTGGCAGATATTTGCTTGGAACCCAGGCCTTCTGATACATCCTCTAAAATCTAGGTGGAAGCCGCCAAGCCTCTGCCACTCATACATTCTGGGCACCTGCAGACTTAACAACACATGGAAGCTTCTAAGGCTTATAGCTTGCACCCTTTGGAGTAGCAGCTTGAGCAGTACCTGGGACCCTTTGAGTCAAGCCTGGAGCCAGAAAATCTGGGATGTGGGAAGCATCCCAAGGCAGTGCAGGTGCAGGGTAGTGGTGTCCCAGGCCTGTCCTCCAAGGTCTCCGGGGCTGTGACGAGAGAGGCAGCCTCGAAGATTTTTGGAATGCCTTGGGGCCTTTCTCCGATTGTTTTTACTATCAGCACCTGGCTCCCTTTCATTCACACTCATCTTTCCAGCAAGTGGTTGCTCTGCAGCTCCTTGGATTTCTCTCTTGAAAATGCTCTTCCCCTTTCTACCACGTGGCCATGCTGCGAATTTTCCAAAGTTTTATGCTCTATTTCTTTTTAAATTATAAATTCCACCTTTATATCATTCATTTCCTGCTATATCTGAACATAAGCTGATAAGTGTAATCATGCCATTTCTTGAATGCTTTGCTTCTTAAAAATTTTATTCCACTGGATACTCTAGGTCATCACTCTTAAGTTCATCCTTCCAAAGAGCCTTAAGGCATGGATATAATGCAACCAAGTTCTTTGCTATGGCATAACAAGAGTGACTTTTGCTCCATTTCAATTCAAATTTCAACATGAGATTTGGAGGGGACAAACTTTCAAAGTATAGTGGAAGCTGGTAAGTGGTGACTTTCTGAGCAACACAATCTTTCTAAAAACCTTGTCCTTGATTCCTTGATTACTTCACCTCTAGTCATCTTTGTCTTTATATTATCTCAGCCATCAACTTCTATCTTCACATCTTTTATTTCAGGCAACTTTCTTTCAAACTATGATTTCCTAACATTCTAACTCACCTCCTCAGGAAAAATTCTCTTATTAATAAAATGTTACCAAATACTTGATGTTATTAATAAAAAGTTAATTACTTATGTATTGAGTAGTTACTATGTGTCAGACACTGAATTCAGTGCTGTATATAAATATTAATTTATACAACACTTTTAAGGCTATAAAACAGGAACTATCTTTATCCTGTTAACTATTTTATTCCATTATTTCATATCACAGAAGCGTTGAATTAACTTTGCTAGCACATGCACATAAGTAGCAGTCTCAATTCAAACCAAGACAATCTGATTCCAGAACCTGTTCTCAACCACTACAGATACTGTCTTTCCATTTCTACATTTATTTGACAAATTTAGACGAGCCCCCCACAAATATAGATTTTACTTCTTTTTCAGAGCAATTATCCACCCATGTCCTCTTTATTTCCTAATCTTGCTGATATCATGTGGGTCATCATCATAATCATTCCTCTGAAAATCCCCTTAACTAGTGCTCCCCTTCCTTTCTCCACAATATTAATCTTGCATTGCCCCAATCCAAGGGAAATCCAGCTAACCTCCTAATTTCTGCACTTGTACTTGAATATCTTCATGTTTCCAGAGAAAGAAATACATCATCATTAGGTAATCTCACATTAAATTTAGGACCTCAAATCACAGCTGACTCACTACACTCCCTGACAGTCCAAAAATATTATTTTGGTACTTTTACTTTCACACTATCCAAAAAAATTATTTAAGGTGAAATACTGTCATATTTTGTCAATGTTAGGGCTTAAATTTTTTAAAAAATACCTGAAACTTTGCAATTGCAATCAGCCAAATGGTAAATTATGTCATTCTGTTTGTATACCTGAACCAAAAAAGCATTGCTATCAAAACTTGCAAAATGGACTTCAGTATCTTGGAATAAAATACTATAATCAACAGTAAATATTTTTTTAACTTCTATAAATCAAACAATTATGGGACAGGGTGAGACAAGTGATGAATCAGAGGTTATTAACAACTTTCCCAAAATACTAGACAAAAGTAGGCTAACTCTTTTTCTACAATGTTTTCTACAAAACATTGAAGTCAATTTAAGAGTGCAGGTTTTAGTTATTTTACTGTTTTCTTTTGTTGTTTGTTTGTTTTACTTTTGTTTGTTTTTTCCAATGCTATGTCACCAACACTGTAGACTGCACAGATGACAATATTGTGAGGAGAAAAACCACAAATATCAATAATAATGGGATAGAAGTGATTTAGAAGAGAGAGATTCTGAATGCAAAGTTTTAAGAATACCTTAACCTATTTATCTTATTTAATTCTAAGAAACTTTACTAGAGCAATATATGACTAAAATGTATGTCTAAGTCTAAAGTAAACTTTTGATACATATACAATAAAATCAGTTGCAAAAAGTTGTATCATAATTTAATTAGCAGTGCTTTTCTATTCTGTGGTACTATAAATGATGATACAACCTGCATGAGAACTTTAGAGAGGCAAAAGCTTCAGTACTGAATAAATTCTCATATCTTTCAATAAATTGTGATTGCACAACAAGCGTGTGGTAGAAAAAATAGTGGCCTCTGATTATGCCTATATCCTAATCTCTTGAATCTGTGAATATGTTACCATACATAGCAAAAGAAACTTTGCAGATATGGTTAAGTTAGGGAATTTGAGATGGGAAGACATTTATTGTGGATTATTTGGGTGTTCCCAGATGTTAAACTGCTGACTTTGAAGATAGAGGAAGAGTCCAGGAATGATGGAATGCAGGAAGCCTCTAGAAGCTAGAAAAAGACAAGGAAATACATTGTTCCCTACAACCGCTGGAATGAATGCAGCCCTGCCCAAACCTTGATTTTAGGACTTCTTATCTCTCAAACTGTAAGAAGACAGATTTGTACTGTTTTAATTCACTTAATTGGTGGCAGTTTGTCATAGTAGCAATAGGAAACTCATATAAAGTGTATACAGTCTAAGACAGTTGCCAAACCAGTTTAGATGGAGAGGTTTTTTACACAGTGTCTCATGATATAGTATTCTGAAGAATGACCTCTGGAAAATGCGGTTTTGCATGTCCCAAATGCAGAAAGGCTAGTGGTTAAGAGCCTAGACTTCTGGTCCACATCAGCTGGCTTCAAATTCTGGTCCTACCACTTCCAATTTCTAACTTATGCACTGAAACTCTCCGGGATGCTTTGGATTCTTGTCGTAAAATAAGAATAATGATAGTATCTACCTCAAAGAATTGTTATGGGATTGAAATATGTATTAAGAACCTAGAATAGTGGTTGCCACATTGTAAAGACTATGTAAGTGTTTGTTTACGAAAAAATAGTGACACCAAGAGAAGTTAAGAAATTACGTGAAAAGTAAATTACATCTAGCTATACTCTTAATATTAGATTAGTAGATATGTCAAAGATGCTTTTTGAGAGAATAATAGACTCAGATGGTGGGAGGGTTTTCCATGTAAGCAGTTACATAGTAGATAAAGGAAATAAAAAATGGTTTTTAAGACCTTAATCTGAACAAAATTATATGCTGACTTTATCAAATTCCCATTGTCCACAGCCCCTAAAAGCAAACTCTCATTTTAAGAATCTTCTCTTCTTTTGCCTACTCACATTATCAGTTTAAATGTAAATCTAATATAACTACCTTTTCCCCTGATCATTTCAATTAATTAGAAATTGCTCTCTGCCAATCAAAATATCATCACTTTATCTGCTCTGTTATGTTTTGATAATAGGTCATTTTCATATAATGGCAACTTATTCATTCAAATTCAATACATATTTAAAAGTTTAATGGATATCAAGCATACAGCTACATTCTTGAGATAAAAAATCAGTATGTTTGGTCGTTGGCCTCTTTTAGAGATTAAACTAGATTGCAAAGTCTTTAGTAAAAAAAAAACTAAGAAACATTTGTTGTAAATTAACAAATTACTCTAAAAATTAAAAATGCTCTTATTAAATATTGGGGACTTAAATCTAGAAAAACTACTCTAAAATAATGATACGCTGACTTTAATATATATAGGCTAATTCCTCTTTCTTAAATATAAATATGTGTCTATATCTTAAATATATATGTATATCATGAATGTCTTAAATATATACACACACATTTATATACACAACACATAGATAAATAGCTCTACAACTAACTTGATAACTCATTTTCAACAAAAAGTATGGCTTTAAAAAATAGTATCTACTAGATAGCAGAATCTGAATGCTTTAATATTTCCATTGGAATTGAGATATCTATTTCTAAACCTAGAAATAAACTCTACTTGTTTGATCTGAGAATTGTTGGTTACAAAAGAGCAGAAAAAAATCAATAGTTCTTTAGAAGGAGGTAAAACACACACATACACAAACACAATTCTGCTGTAAAAACTATATTTGATGGCAAAAATCAGATTCTTCCTAAATTCTAAAAATAAAACAAATACCTGCCAGAAGGCCAGGTATTATATCAACCTGATCTGTGGAGGTTATAGTTATGAAGGCAACTATAAAGTAAGTGCACACTGCTTCCACTTTTTCCTTTAAAAGAAGTTATGTCACTCACAGAGTATGTTCAGCTATAATGGAATACATGTGCAGTCCAACGTTAGTTCACTGGGCAATGGGCATTTACTATCTTCTAGCTATACTGATCCATTCATTACATATTTTACTTCTCAATTGCTATATGCCAAACACTTTGATAGGCATTAGGAGAGTAAATATGAATAAAATATGCTCCTACTATGAAGGATCCCACATGCCAATGAGTCACATAAAGCAATGATAAAGTGTTACAGGCAGAAATCTGTGCTGAAATCTTAGGAACCTAAGGAATAAGTAACCAGTGGCAAATAGATATACTAGGGGTCAGAGAAGCACCATGTTAGACAGGTCTTTAAGGACACAACAGTTTTACACATTTACTAAAGTTACCCCTTATTTTCCCCCAGCTTAATGGATGAGACTATGCCTTCCTGTTCATAGGCAATTGAATGAAAAAGAATGTCTGATTCAAGATAGGAAAATTATCTTCTCCCTGCTATTTCTCAATAAGTTAAACAGAGATATGGAAGCAATGTTAGCAGCTGAATCAACTGAATAGTGAAGGATGGGAATAAATTTTGAGGAAACCTTGTCCCTGAAATCCACTAATCGTTGCCCTTTTCAAAGCCTTCCTTGTCAACCATGTCAGATTTTTCCTGTGTTCCATGAGATCTAAACTCAGAAAATTAACTTTCTTTATTAGAGGGTTTTGATTCTTGCAATGAGATACAAGGGAAATGGTAATTCAAGCAGCAAGAATTACATATGCTAAAATATAGATGAGATAAATGAGAAAGGAAAATTAAAGTAAAATTCAAATATTTTAAAATGCAAAATAAGACGTTTTCAGGTACACAGTTGGATCTAAGACACTTCACTCTTCCAGACACAAGAAAATCCAGGGTCTTGAATTTATTTCCGATTTCCTAGCCTTCAGGGTTCTACAAACTGTGACTACAAAACATGAAAAAACATGAATACATATTTCTCATGAGAGAAGTATATTTCTCCATGATCTCAACTGCAGAATTTTGATTTTTAATTTGGGTGGCAATAGAATGATCTTACCAAATTCTTGATTCATAATGTTATATATACTTTAAAAGGTGTTTAACATATTTTTCAAAATGTTACTTATAAAATTAATCTTTAATAACCAAGTCCAGTATATGAAATTTCAGACAGAAAATAGTATAAAAGGTGAAAGGCAAAAATGATAATACAACAGTACCTCGAGGTAGAGAATTACATGAATAAGGCATGCCGCAAGGCATTATTCTAGATTCAGTCACTATTTACAATCACCATTAATAAATTGTGAAGAATCTGGTAGTAAAAACATTATATATAGTAAATGTATATATTATATATTACATCTATAGATACTAAAACATTATATAATATATATACATTTGTGTGTGTTTGTGTATATGTGTGTGTGTGTGTGTGTGTGTGTGTGTGTGTGTGTATATAATATAAAAAACAATTCCCAGCAATATGGGGTAAATATGAAACAAAATATTTCTGCAAAGTCAACTCTACGGTTCTTTTTCTCTCTCACTTTCTTGCTCTTCCTTTTCTTTTTTATTTTACTTCTTTGGAAATAAATGCTGTTGAGCTATTCAGCATATCTTTTAGGTACCAACAGTAAATTCAATACTCTGATTTTTTTTAAAAACTTGTATTTTCTTTATTGATATTTATTTTTCATAATACAAACATGTAATAAAATTGTCAATATTTCCTAAACATTTTTAAAATTTTTGATGGTCATGATACTTGAATTAATTTTTAAAAGATTATTTATTGAAAGTGGCCTTATTAAGCTAAAAGAGAAACAGGAAGTAATCCAGGGTATAGCCATGAGTATAGCTGTAAAGAAAAAGGGTGGGTGGAGAAGGGAAAAATAATGCTAATTTTGTGATTGTTAAAAATCTGTTTTTATAAGCCATAATAATAGAAGTAAAAAAAATAAATTTTTTTATTCAGAAAATCTGTTGAGCACTCACAATTATGAAAATTAGTAGGAGGGATATAATAATTATAATGTGACAATCTTTTTTTAAATTATACTTGAAGTTCTAGGGTACATGTGCACAACGTGCAGGTTACACAGGTATACATGTGCCATGTTGGTTTGCTGCACTCATCAACTCATCATTTCCACTAGGTATTTCTCCTAATGCTATCCCTCCCCAAGTCCCCCACCCCCTGACAGGCCCTGGTGTGTGATGTTCCCCGCCCTGTATCCATGTGTTCTCATTGTTCAACTCCCACCTCTGAGTGAGAACATGCGATGTTTGGTTTTCTGTCCTTGCAATAGTTTGCTCAGAATGATGGTTTCCAGCTTCATCCATGTCCCTGCAAAGGACATGAACTCATCTTTTTATGGCTGCATAGTATTCCATGGTGTATATGTGAACGTGGCAATCTTTTAAAATGTACTATTTAGTAGGGGGAAATATCAGACATGCTGAGTCTTTTATTACCTAATTTTAATACAAAGTTAAAAATTATAAGAGCCATACTAGCTTAAAGACAGATATACAGGCCAATGAAACAGAATACAGAGGCTGGTAATAAGCCCAGGCATATATAGTCAAATGAAATATGACAAGGGTGTCAAGATTATACAATGGAGAAGGTGCAAAAACTCCACAACGGGAAAGGACAGTCTTTTAAATAAATGGTTGTGGGAAAGCTGGATATCTACATGCAAAATAATGAAATTGGACCAGTATTTTGCACACACACACACAATGAGCAACTCAGAATGGATTAGAATCAAATGTAAGACCCAAAATCATAAAACTCCTAGAAAATAAACATGAAACAAACTTCATAATATTGACCTTGGCAATAATTTCTTAGATGTGACTCTAAAAGCAAGGGAAACAAAAGCAAAAATAGACAAGTGGGACTGTATCAAATTAAAAAGGTTCTACACAGCATGGGAAATAATCAAGATAGTGAAAAGGCAAGCCATAGAACGGAAAAAAAAACTACAAGCTGTATGTCTATTAAAAAATTAATATCCAAAATATAGGGAACTCCCACAACTCAGTAGCCAAAAGAAAGACCTGATTTTTAAAAACGAGCAAAGGACTCGAATAGACTTTTCTGCAAAGAAGACATAGACATGGTTAACAGCCATATGAAAAGATGATCAACATTACTAATCATCAGAGAAAAGTAAATCAAAACCACAATGAAATACTTCATCACACCTGTCAAGATGGTCATTATCCAAAAAACAGAAAATAACAAGTGTTGGCAAGGATGTGGAGAAAAGGAAACCCTATTATTGGTGGGAATAGAAAATGCATCAGCCACTAGGGAACAGAGTATAAAGTTTCCTATTAAATGAAAGATAGAACTACCATTGGATCCAGCAATCCCATATCTGGGTATTTATCCCGAGAAATTAAAATCAGGATCTGGAAGAGATATTTGTACTCCGATGTTCACTGAAGCAATTTTCTCAATAGCCAAAAGTAGAAACAATATAAATGTCCACTGACAGATGAATGAGTAAAGGAAATATGGGATATACATTCAATGGACTATTACTTAGCTTAAAAATGAAGGAAATTCTGTTATATACTACAACACGGATGAACCTCGAGGACATCATGCTAAGTGAAATAACAGTCAGAGAAGGACAAACACTGTATAACTCCACTATATAAGATACCTTAACTAGTCAAACTCAAAGAGGCAGAAAGTAGGATGATGGCTGCCAGAGTTTGAAAGGGGAGGGAAACGGGGGGTTGCTGTTCCAATGAATAGAGTTCTAGTCATGAAAGGCAAAAATGTTCTAGAGATGTGCTTTAAAACAACGTGAATATACTTAACAATATTGTACTTCACACTTAAAACTTTGTTGAGGATAAAATTTTGTCCTCGACAAAATTTCATGTGGTTTCATGTTGTATTTTTTACCACTATACACATACACGTGCATATACACACACACACACACACACACACACAATATATATGTACCATATACACAATGTACGTATACTGCATATATAGTATATGTACAGGATATATAGATATACACACACATAAAGTGAAATGACAGGTAAGTGATATCAGAATTCGGAAAAAGGAAAGATTACTGTGAGTAAAGCTTTCTCTAAAGCTTCAAGGAAGAGACAGAATAAGTCACAGGCCTTAAAAGAGATATAAGATACGAATATTTAGAGATTATTTGCAGGACTGTTTCAGGCTAACAAAATAGCATGAGCAATAGTATAGAGGAAGGAATCTTGGAGCACTCAGGAAATAGTAGTTCATATGAACCTGAGTGAGGTAGGTAAAAGGAGAAATAGAAAGTAGGATTCGAATGACCAGGCTACAGTTAAAGAATGTGGGGTGGGGCGAGGAGGGAGGGACAGCATTAGGAGATATACCTAATGCTAAATGACGAGTTAATGGGTGCAGCAAAACAACATGGCACATGGATACATACGTAACAAACCTGCACATTGTGCACATGTACCCTAAAACCTAAAGTATAATAAAAAAAAAAAAAAAAAAAAGAATGTCATCCAGGCACGGTGGCTCACACCTGTAATCCCAGTACTTTGGGAGGCTGAGGCGGGCTGATCAACTGAGGTCAAGAGTTCGAGACCAGCCTGGCCAACATGGTAAAACCCCCTCTCTACTAAAAATACAAAACTTAGCCAGGCATGGTGGCATGTGCATGCAATCCCAGCTACCGAGGAGGCTGAGGCAGGAGAACCGCTGGAACCCGAGAGGCAGAGGCTGCAGTGAGTCGAGATCATGCTACTGCACTCCAGCCTGGGTGACGGAGGAAGACTTCATCTCAAAAAAAAAAAAAAAAAAATAAAAAAAAAAAGAATGCCTTGGAAGGTAAACTAACCAGTACAGATTTTATGTTTCTATATAACATGAAGAACTGAACTTTTGAGGCCTTCAATGAATGTAAAATGATAAGAATAAAATTTAAAACCCACAGGATAGTATATTTGAAGTTCATAGGAATATTGGCAATAGCTGGCCTATATAAAGCAAAAAAATTACATCTATTCACATTTTTTATTTTTCTTGCTTATAGAGATTCATTAAAAATAATAATTACACGGTATTTATAGGTGTGATAGATGTTAGAAAAATATGAAGGAATATAAAATATTGCTTTTGCTTAAACAATCTCTTTAGTTAAGAACACAAATCTAAATTACGCAAAGCAATTAGAATATAACCAAGTAGTTCACGTACTGGTCAAATCAACATGTAGCTTCAACGAAGGGAAAAATCAGGGAGGGCTGGCTTAATCAAGAAAGGTTAGTCAGCATCAGTGCAGATTAGTGCTTCAGAAAACAGGCTCTGGAATGAGAATGAATTATGTTTAAATCCCTGTTGTGTAATTAGCTGTGTGATCTTGGGTAAGTAACTTAACTGTTTGGGATGTTTCTTACTCTGTATAATTGGGAAGATTCTATGAAAATTTCTGTAGATGTAAAATTATACTACGCAGCAGAAACTTAACATGGAGTAGTTATTTTCTCTTCTTTCTTACTGTGACAAAGGATGAATCAGAAAAATCGAAGAAAATATCAGAAAATAGGTTGAAGGGGCAGTCCGGATAGAATGAGGAGGTAGAAATTTAACCGAAACAGGAAGCCACTGAACGGTATTGGAGGGGGAGAAGGATTGCAGAGGGGTCGCGGGAGAGGCCAGGGAGCAGTTGGAGGTGATTTCAGTGATCCAGGCACCAAGGCACAGCTTACAGTAGACCCAAGTCCTGCTCTGCAGAGTTCGTCTTTCCAGTGAAGGTACAGAGGTGGATGAACTGCTGAGACCTGATTGACGTATTTTAAGATTTTTTAATTTCTGAAGTCTAGCAGGCCTGTAAGAACAAAAATCATTCTGCAGGAATTAAAAACAGAATCCAGTCTTGACAACATATCCACAATGTCTGACGTATCTACTAGTGTACAATCAAAATTTGCTAGACTTGCAAAGAAACAGGAAAATATCACCTATATGAAAAGAGAGCAGTTAACAGAAACTGATAAGGACATAGCCCCAGTATTAGATTTAAAATGCAAGGACGTATCAGCAGTTATGAGTTAAGTTTAAGGTCTTAATGGAAATTCAAGACCTGATGTTTGAGGAGATGAGAGAAACTCTTAAAAATGACCTAAAGGCAGTTTTAGGAGGAAAAACTACAATACCTGAGGTAAAGAATTCAGAGAACTCCAGTAGTAGGACAGAGTTGCAACAAATAATCAATTTAGCATTACAAAAAACAGGGATGGTAGGGAAAATAGGAGGAGAAAACTCTAAAATAGGTGATGATATTGAAAATTTAACCCTTAAAATAAAAGAAGTAAATGAGCCAAGTGGTAAATTAGACAATGCTAATGAATGCAATAGTAATGATGGTAAGAAATTACCCCAGAATGAATCACGAAGTTACAAAGTCATGGGAAGTATGGAAGAAACCTTATGCGGTATAGATGACAGAGATGGAAATCGCAATGTCCATTTAGAAATTATAGAAGGAGAGAGTAGGAAGAATGGAGAGGATGAATTTGTCAAAGAAATGAGAGAGGAAAGAAAATTTCAGAAATTCAAGAATAAAGACATTTTAAAAGCCTCTAGAGAAGAAAAAGTGTTGATGGATGAAGGAGCAGTACTTACCCTGGCAGCCGACCTTTCATCAGCAACACTGGATATTAGTAAGCAATGGAGTAATGTCTTCAACATTCTGAGAGAACATGATTTTGAACCTAAATTTCTGTGTGAAGTTAAATTAGCATTTAAATGTGATGGTGAAATAAAGACATTTTCAGATCTGCAAAGCCTTAGAAAATTTACCAGCCAAAACTCTTCTATGAAAGAATTACTGAAAGATGTACTCCCACAAAAGGAAGAAATAAATCAAGGAGGAAGAAAATATGGAATTCAAGAAAAAAGGGGTAAAACCCTAATAGATTCAAAGCATAGAGCTGGAGAAATGACCAGTGATGGCTTGAGCTTTCTATTTCTTGAAGAAGTAAAAGTTGCTAAGCCAGAGGAGATGAACAACTTAGAGACTCAAGAGGAAGAGTCTTCCGAGCCAGAGGAGCTAGATGAAGAGGCCTCAGGGATGGAGGATGATGGAGAAGATACCTCAGGGCTAGAGGAGGAGGAGGAAGAGCCCTCAGGGCTGGAGGAGGAAGAAGAAGAAGAGGCCTCAGGGTTGGAGGAGGACGAGGCCTCAGGGCTAGAGGAGGAAGAGGAACAGACTTCAGAACAGGACTCAACCTTTCAGGGTCATACTTTGGTAGATGCAAAGCATGAAGTTGAGATAACCAGTGATGGCATGGAAACTACTTTCATTGATTCCACCGAGGATTCTGAACCAGAGGAGGAAGAGGAAGGAAAGAGCTCTGAAATAGGGAAGGTAAAGACTGTCTCCCTGACTGAGAAAAAAGAAGCCTCACATAGACAAAAAGAAAGTCCATTTAGTTATTTGGTTGGGGACTCTGGGAAGAAAAAGTTGGTGAAATACCAGGTGGTGCACAAAACCCAGGAGGAAGAGGAAACAGCTGTGCCTACAAGTCAAGGAACTGGCACACCCTGTCTGACCTTATGTTTGGCTTCTCCCTCAAAGTCACTAGAGACAGGTCATGATGAGCATAAAAAACATTCACGTACAAATCTGAGTATTTCAAGAGGGGTCACCAAACTTTTTAAGAAAACAGAAGAAAAGAAACACAGAACTCTGCACACAGAAGAACTAACATCCAAAGAAGCAGACTTAACACAGGAAACAGAAGAAAACTTGAGAAGTAGTGTGATTAATAGCATCAGAGAGATGATAAAAGAGGAGATTGGAAATTTGAAAAGTTCCCATCTAGGTGTCTTGGAAATTGAAAATTCAGTAGATGATCTGAGTAGCAGAATGGACATACTTGAAGAAAGAATAGACAGTCTAGAAGATCAAATTGAAGAATTCTCTAAGGATACAGTGCAAATGACCAAACAGATAATTAGTAAAGAGAGGCAAAGAGATATAGAGGAGAGATCTAGAAGTTGCAACATTCGTTTGATAGGAATTCCAGAAAAAGAGAACTATGAGAATAGGGCAGAGGACATAATTAAGGAAATAATTGATGAAAACTTTGCAGAACTAAAGAAGGGTTCAAGTCTTGAGATTGTCAGTGCTTGTCGAGTACCTAGTAAAATTGATGAAAAGAGACTGACTCCTAGACACATCTTGGTGAAATTTTGGAATTCTAATGATAAAGAGAAAATAATAAGGGCTTCTAGAGGGAGAAGAGAAATTACCTACCAAGGAACAAGAATCAGGTTGACATCAGACTTATCACTGGACACACTGGATGCTAGAAGTAAATGGAGCAATGTCTTCAAAGTTCTGCTGGAAAAAGGTTTTAATCCTAGAATCCTATATCCAGCCAAAATGGCATTTGATTTTAGGGGTAAAACAAAGGTATTTGTTGATATTGAAGAATTTAGAGATTATGTTTCGCATATGCCCACCTTGAGAGAATTACTGGGGAATAATATACTTTAGCACTCTAGGGTGACTGCAAACAATATGCTTTCCTCCCCCAGCACACATCCAAAAATCAACAAGTAAAACTGGAAAATACACTTCTACCCAGAAGAATGGACAGCTAAAAGCACACTTGGGGATGAGGAGCAAGGAATATTACAGATATTACCTAGATGTTAATAAAGGGTATGTTTAAAAAAAATAGGTTGATCTCAATGTAGTGAGGTATTTCAGTTGATTGTTCACAGTCAGTTACAGATAGAATTCCTTATACCTCCCCCCAACCACCTCACTACAGTTGACTAGTCTTTTTAGAGTTTATATTGTCCTAGCTTGTCCAAGAGTAAACTTCCTATACTATTGGGGGAGGGCTGCACCTGTCAAGATAACCTGTCAATGTAGTAGGAAAACGGGAGGGGACAGTAACAGAAAAGCACAGGAGAAAAGATGGCAAGGTTAGTTAAAATAGAAAAGTGCTCAGTGCCTCATACCTGTAATCTCAGCACTTTGGTGGGCCAAGGCAGGTGGATCACTTGAGACCAGAAGTTCAAGGCCATCCTGGGCAATGTGGCAAAACTGTCTACAAAAAAATACAAAAAGAGGAAGAAATAGTATTTCACAAATTTGTATCATTTGTCATGATGTGATTCTTGAATATATTAAATCTTTTTCCTCTGAAAAAAAAAAGAAAATATCAGAAAATATACTGTATATTTCTGGTGAAAAATAACACATGCACTTTTAGGAATTTTTGAAAAGAAGACAAAAAAGAAGATAATGGAAAAGATCACCTGTAATTTTATTCCACGAAATAAATATACTTGATTTTGTTTATTCTTTTCTCAGAGGAAGAGACAGAGCACTCCTACCTTATCCCTTGATAATATAAGTCCTCTTTTTCATGATATCAAACATTTTAGGATTGCATTATCTTTTTTTTATTATACGTTAAGTTTTAGGGTACATGTGCACAATGTGCAGGTTTGTTACATACGTATCCATGTGCCATGTTGGTGTGCTGTACCCATTAACTCGTCATTTAGCATTAGGTATATCTCCTAATGCTATCCCTCCCTCCTCCCCCCACCCCACAACAGGCCCTGGTGTGTGATGTTCCCCTTCCTGTGTCCATGAGTTCTCATTGTTCAATTCCCACCTATGAGTGAGAACATGCAGCGTTTGGTTTTTTGTCCTTGCAATAGTTTGCTGAGAATGACGGTTTCCAGCTTCATCCATGTCCTTAACAAAGGACATGAACTCATCATTTTTATGGCTGCATAGTATTCCATGGTGTATATGTGCCACATGTTCTTAATCCAGTCTACCGTTGTTGGACATTCGGGTTGGTTCCAACTCTTTGCTATTGTGAATAGTGCTGCAATAAACATACGTGTGCATGTGTCTTTATAGTAGCATGATTTATAATCCTTTGGGTATATACCCAGTAACGGGATGGCTGGGTCAAATGGCATTTCTAGTTCTAGATCCCTGAGGAATCGCCACACTGACTTCCACAATGGTTGAACTAGTTGACAGTCCCACCAACAGTGTAAAAGTGTTCCTATTTCTCCACATCCTCTCCAGCACCTGTTGTTTCCTGACTTTTTAATGATGGCCATTCTAACTGGTGTGAGATGGTATCTCATTGTGGTTTTGATTGGCATTTCTCTGATGGCCAGTGATGATGAGCATTTTTTCATGTGTCTTCTGGCTGCATAAATGTCTTCTTTTGAGAAGTGTCTGTTCATATCCTTCGCTCACTTGTTGATGGGGTTGTTTTTTTCTTGTAAATTTGTTTGAGTTCATTGTAGATTCTGGATATTAGCCCTTTGTCAGATGAGTAGATTGCAAAAATTTTCTCCCATTCTGTAGGTTGCCTGTTCACTCTGATGGTAGTTTCTTTTGCTGTGCAGAAGCTCTTTAGTTTAATTAGATCCCATTTGTCAATTTTGGCTTTGTTGCCATTGCTTTTGGTGTTTTAGACATGAAGTCCTTGCCCATGCCTATGTCCTGAATGGTATTGCCTGGGTTTTCTTCTAGGGTTTTTATGGTTTTAGGTTTAACATTTAAGCATTATCTTTAATGACTGACCAGTTGTCCATAATAAAGATTCGACATGCATTTATTTATCAAGTATTTATTGCACATTTCCTATGTGTTGGTTACTGTTCTAGTACCGAAAACAGAGCAGTTGACAAAGACAAAATCCTTGACTAATGGTTTTTAACCATTTGAAATCATGATTTCTTCTAATGTTTCACTATCACAAACCACATACCAACAAATGTCTTTGTATATAGTTTTGCAAATATCTCTGTTTATTTCCTGTTTTCTCAGAAATAATTCTTTTAAGGTCCTCTGAGCTGGCTGCACCGTGGTCAAGCCATCATGACATTCCCCGGCCCTTGGGATAATATACTTTGTGATATTGCCCTGCTTGTGAATGTACTTTGTAACATTCCTCCCCACCCTTGTGACAACACACCCTCCCTGCCCTTGTGAATGTACTTTGTAACATTCCTCTCCGCTCTTGGGACAATACACACCCCCCCAACTCTTGTGAAGGTACTTTGTAACATCCATCCCCCTGCACGCAAAAAACTGCTCCTAACTCCACCGCCTATCCCAAACCTAGAAGAACCAGTGATAATCCCACCACTCTTCCCTGACTCCTTTCTCAGACTCAGCCCACTTGCACCCTAGTGAATAGACAGCCTTGTTGCCCACACTAAGCCTGCTCAGGTGGTCTCTCATATGGACATGCTTAACAGTTCCAAAAGTAAAGATATAAATTTAGGAAAGACTCCTACAACATATAACAAATATGAGTTCTAGATGAGCTGAGCCAATTTTACTTTTGTGGACAATACAGGCATACCTGAGGGACATTGCGGGTTTGATTTCAGATCACCAAGTAAAGTGAATATCTCAGTAAAGCAAACCACACAGTTATTTTTTTCTTTTTTTGCTTTCCTAATGTGTATATAAAAGTTACATTTGCACTATACTGTAGTATATTAAGTGTGCAATAGAATGATGTCTAAAAAAGTAGTCTATTAAGTGTGCAATAGGATGATGTCTGAATTTAAAAATACTTTGCGGTTTTAAAATGCTAATGACTATCTGAGCCTTCAGTGAGTCACAATCTTTCTGCCGGTGGAGAGTCTTGCCTTGATATTGATGGCTGCTGACTGATGAGCACTGTTGTGGCTGACTGTTAGCTGTGACAATTTCTTAAAAACAGACAACAATAAAGTGTACTGGATCAATTGATTGTCTTTTCATGAATGATTTCTCTACAGCATGCAATGTTGATGACATTTTCCTGGCAGTAGAACTTCTTTCCAAATTGGAGTCAATTCTCTCAAACCCTGCTGCTATTTTATCAAATACGTGTATGTAATATTATAAATAGTTTGTTGTCATTTCAACAGTATTCATAGCATCTTCACCAAAAGTAGACTCAATCTCAAGAAACCACTTTCTTTGTTACCCATAAAAAGCAACACTTCATCCTTTCACTTTTTTTATACAATAGCTGCAAATTAGTTGCATCTTCAGGCCCCACTTATAATTCCAGTTGCCTATTTCTACCATATCTGCAGTCATTTCATCCACTGAAGTTTCAAACCCCTCAAAGTCATTCATTAAGGTTGGAATCAACTTCTTCTAAACTCCCGTTAATATTGATATTTTGACCTGGCATGAATCATGAATGTTCTTAATGGCATCTAAACTGTTCAACCTTTTCAGAAGATTTTCAATTTACTTTGCCCTGATTAGTCAGAGGAATCACCCATCTATGGCAGCTAAAGACTTACAAAATATATCTCTTAATGAAACTTGAAAATTTTCATTACTCTTTGATCCATGGGCTGCACAATGGGTATTGTGTTAGCAGATATAAAAACATTAATCTCCTCATACATCTTCATCAGAGCTCTTGGAAGACCTGGTGCATTGCCCTTAAGCAGTAATATTTTGAGCAGTAGGTCTCAACTGAGGCTTAAAATATTCGGTAAACCATGCTGTAAACAGATGTGTTGTCATTCAGGCTTTAATGTTTTATTTCAATCTACAGAAAGAGTAGGTAATTCTTAAGGGCCCTAGGATTTTCACAATGGTAAATGAGCATTGGCTTCAGCTTAAAGTCACCAGCCACACAGGCCCCAGCAAAAGTCAGCCCATCTTTTGAAGTTTTGAAGCTGAGCATTGACTATTCCTTTCTAGTTATGAAAGTCATACATGGTGTCTTCTTCCAATATAATGCTGTTTTGTCTACATTGAAAATCTGTTGATTAGTGTAGCCATTTTCATCCACCATATTAACCAGATCTTGATAGCTTCCTGCCACTCCACATCAGCACTTGCTGTAGCCATTTTCATCCACCATATTAACCAGATCTTCTCAATAGCTTCCTGCCACTCCACATCAGCACTTGCTGTAGCCATTTTCGTCCACCATATTAACCAGATCTTCTCGATAGCTTCCTGCCACTCCACATCAGCACTTGCTACTTCATCTTGCACTGGTAACAGCTTCTTTACTTAAACCTCACGAACCAACCTATGCTGGCGTCAAACTATTCTTTTGCAGCTTCCTCATGTCTCTCGGCCTTCATGAAACTGAAGAAAGTTAAAGCCTAAACTTCGAATTATACTTTGGCTTCAGGGAATGTTGAGGCTGGTTTGATCTATCCAGACCACCAGAACTTTCTCCATACCAGCAATAAGGCTGTTTCACTTTTTTATCATTCGTGTGTTCACTGGAGTAGCACTTTCAATTTCCTTCAAGAACTTTTCCTTTGCATTCACAACTTGGCCAACCATTTGACACAAAAGGCCTAGATTTCAGCCTATTTCTGCTTTTGACATGCCTTTCTCACTTAGCTTAATCGTTTCTCGTTTATGATTTAAATTGAGAGACGTTCAACTCTTCCTTTTATTTGAAGACTTAGAGGCCACTATGGGGTTATTAATTGGCCTGATTTTAATATTGCTGTGTCTCAGGGAATAGAGAGGCCTGAGAAGAAGGAGAGAAATGAGAAAAGGCTGATTGATAGAGCAGTCGGAACATACATAACATTTATCGATTAAGTTCCCTGTCTTATATAAGTGCAGTTTATGGTGTGCCTAAACAATTATAATAGTAGCATCAAAGATCACTGATAACAGGTCACCATAACAGATATAATAATAATGAAAAAGCTTGAAATATTTTAAGAATTACCAAAATGTGACACAGAGACAGGTAGTGAACACATACTGTTGGAAAAACAGTACCAACAGACTTGCTTAAAGCAGGGTTGTCACAAACTTTCAATCTGTAAAAAATGTGTCTACAAAGCACAAAAAAATGAGGTACGCCTGTATATAAGAATACTCAATTAATCATACTTCTGCTAAAGTATTTTTCATCAGTTTAGTAATATATAGCTCTATAGATTCCATTATCATCATCATTATTCAAGAAAAAATTCTAGGCTTATAAAATTATACTAAATGTGTCAATCATGTTGTCAGCCAGTCAAGCCCTGATATTTGAGGCCATTTTAAACCACCATGTGACCCGACATTATATCCCAGAAGATATGACCTGGCATGGGCATCTTATGGACAAGCTGAGCAGATCAGCGAGGTGATCCAGCATAAAAGAATTTAGTCCAAAACTTGGTCAATTATTTAGAATCTGAAACTGAAAATATGGAGATAACTAATATTTCTGTGATTGAAATTAAAGAAATATGTAGAAAAGAGACTAGGAGGGTATGAAAAGGTCATGTAGAAAACAAACCTATTTAGGAGATAAAACCTTTTAGCTAGCAGAAGCTATTAAGTTGAAAAATAAGTACAAAGGGTATCTGTACAAAGCAAGAATTATATATGAGAAGGAAATTAAGTAGACTTGCTAAGTAAGCTAGTGAAAGAATAGGAGTGTCAAATGAGAGCATCCAAGAGCATAAGACAATTATACTGATGGCAGGGCTATGCAGTGAATTCTCCTCTCTCCATTCACTGGCCATAGTTACCAGGTAGAGATAACCAGAGTCCCAGTCGCGGACGTAATAGAATCCACGAAAGAAGCATGAGGATGTGATGGTGCTAGAAACACTGTGAAATGCAGAGATGAAGGTTATGTAGACACAGACTGACAAAAAAGGCTTAGCTTAGCCCTGGAGCAGAACTGCAGTTATGCTCTTTCCATAAAACCATTCTTTGAAGTTACCTGCACAGCCCTACTCCTTGTAACCAAAGTGAACTAAAATAATAATTCTTTGCCATTTTAAAAATATTTTATTCTACAATGTTTCATCTGAATTCCCAGAGTCCATATAAATGTTCAGAGCAATCATTACTCTTGCTTTTATCTTTATTTTGCTTTACAGATGGGCCTCAGAGAGATGAAATAATTCATTCCATCAGGTCTTTTGATTCTAAATCATCTCCATTCAGAAAAAAATGTATTAAGAAATTATAAAGAAGCAGAAATCATACTAGTCAATGAAATGACATACATACGTACATACAAAATACAAAGATACAGTTCCTTCCATAAACAAGCTTACAATATAATAGGAGAGGCAAAAAAGGGAATCACGAGTTATGGCACAGTTAATTGCAAAGATACATGTGTGCACAAGATGTTAATCATAGAGGAGAGAACTTGAACCCAAATTTCAGTGAATAGCAGTGAATATCCAGGGCTATTCAGTGGATAGCCCAAAGCAATGGGGAGGAAAGCAAGGGAAGACAGCAATTTAAAAGGGAAGGCTTTATGAAGGAGAGTGAGAGAACAGTATATGGCACATCAAAGGTGATCAATCAATTTTGACTGAATAAACGAATAAGCTAATTATGATCTTACAATTTACTATTGAAGCATGATTGGGTGTTTGAGTAGATGAAGAGGCAGAAGACTATTTTTGAAGAGATTCAGAGATTACAGAATCATTGGGGAAGTTTCAGTTATTTGACATGGTTGGGGGTGTCAGAGCATGTATTAGAATTTGAATATTAAGAGGTAGTCAGGTGCCAAATCACACAGGGCTTTCTATGTCATTTTAAGACATTTGATACTTATCTTGAGGTCCCTGAGGAATAACGAGAGTGCTTATATTATCACATTTGCATTTTAGAAATATGAGTCTGATAGCCATGTGAAGAGTGGATTAGAGAAAGATAAAAATAGAGCAGGTAGATAAGAAAGAAGGGTTTGGAGAGGCTGAAGAATAAGGCTTTTGGGGTTAATATAAGTCAGGGAGAGTCAAGCTGAATAGGAGGGAACAAATCACAAGGGAATTCAACACTTTATTAGCACAGGACTTAATCATCAATTAGATGTGTAGAATGATAGACAAAAAGAGTGATAAATTGACTTTCAGGTCATTTTTGGTACTTTCAGGTGCCATTAACCAAATATTAAATACAAAAATTGAGCAGATTAAGAAGAAGCAGAGGAATAAAAGGAAAGCCAAGAGATAGTAGTGTCAGGGCCTGAGATAATTTAAAGAAGAAAGGAATGACCACAATGTCAAATGGCAAAGTAATGTCAAATAAAGTAAAAATCAACTGATGTGTGAGAGTTGGCAATTAGAGCATTGGTAGCCTATACAATAGCCGTTTCAGAGAATAGTGGAGACAGATGGCAGAGAGCAGCTGGTGGAAAGAGTGAGAATGGGAATCAAGGACAGGAAACCAAAAGCCCAGAGATTTCTTCCTTGTACCTTGTTAGTGGTATCTTACAAAAGTTAAGCATATTGAGAAAATATTAGGGAATTCGAGATTCAGCTAACCACATAAGCGTCATTTAGTTAGAATTAGAGTGAAATATGCGGCACATACTTAGAATCCTTCACTAGATGAAGTGCATTACATTTTCAATATGAATCATCCCTGCTAGATGATAAATTCCAAAAATCCAGAATTGTTCCAGTCTTCTTTCCCATTGTACTAACACCTGGAAGTCATTAAATATGCAGTAGATAATAACTTCCTTATCTCTATTTTTGTTTTTCTCATTCCAGTAGAAATTCCATTCATTCTTTCACGTTCAGAGGAGGAAATACCACGCCCTCCACAAAATCTTTTTCAGTATCTCCTGGGTCTCTCTCTCCCTCTCTCTCTCTCTCCCTCCTTCTGTCTCTCTCCTGTTATTTCAATATGATAGAATATGTTATATCCATATTCATACCATCTTATCTTTCTGACTTGAATATTTCTGTATCTTTCTGACTTGAATATTTATTAATTTTGTTTGATCAGAGTCGCAGAATCTGTATGGGTAATATAAGGGCTTATTAGAGGTTTATTTACTGCAAGCCCATCTGTTATCCCTGTCTGGCCCTGAAACAAACTGGACCAGCAGTCAGGAAGGGAAGATAAATACAAATAAGGGGAAGGCAAGAACAACCTGGATCCATGAAGACAGGCTTAAGTCTACAAGGATAAACAAACCCTCATCTGTCTTTCACCAGAACCTTCCCTGATCTCTTATCTCCTCCAAGCCTCTGGCCTCCAACCTCAATGCTGCAGTTTTCCGCAGACCTATTGTGCTTCAACATGGTGCTGTGAACAAATGTTTCCCAGGGTTTGAAGAAGATTAAAAAAAAAAGATCCAGCAAAACCTGGAGGTGAACCTGCAGACCCACAACAATATACAAATAGTAAAACGGTGCCTGATGCTACACCAACCTGCTGAGTGTGAACATGGCTGCTGCTTCTCTTCTACCTCCCAAATCCCACACAAATTTCTCTTGTTATCAACCCCCACCCAGGGTAGAGAATTCTGGAAAAGTAGCCCCAGATTAGCTAAGTGAACATACTATAAAATTACCACAGTCCATCCTTTATTAATTTAGCATCATATATATCCCTTTTAGTCATACTTAATTTCCACACAAAAACAATATCAAAATCATGTATTCACTATCCTTTGTACAACCAAAAATATGCTAACCTTCTCCCCAAAAAGGATGCAGTCATACTTTTGAATGATATTATTTACCATCTAGGACAGTCATGTCCCTCTTTGACATCCTGTAAGTTAAATACTAATATTTGAGGTTAGCTATTATTATTACTTTTTATGTTAGATCATAGGAGAGTGCTAGAAGGAAAAAATTATTAAAATAGACACAAATATTTTCACATCAAAATAATAAGGAAAAAACTTGTGATTATTACAGTACTTATTTCTGAAAACTGGATACATAACAGCTAATATTCATCATGTCTTTCTTTCACTGCCAATTTCATGTATACTTTGCCCACACTAAGCACCTTGGCATGTAGAGTGACCCAAAGTTTCATTTCTCAAGGTCAGGCCATTAGTCATTTTGTGTGTATGGAATTGTTGTAGTTTATTCATTGACTTTAACTGCAGAAACTGAATCTACTATGAAGTTTCCAAGAAGATTTCCTGCATTCACATACAGACTCCTCTTTAACCTACTATGCAGTAGAAAATCAATTACCTCATGTCAGTTAGGGTTAATCACCATTAGCCAGTACAGTAACCTTCTTATTTGCCTGTTTATCCACACATGTAAGAACCTGCCAAAGGTTGAGGGGATCTCAACTTCCAGTTTAATGGAACTATTTCTATGCCACTGGTGGAATAGTTTACCTCTTGGTAATGAAGACCTCTCAACCAGCAGAACCCAAAGAGGGAGAAAGGAGCAAAAATTTCACTATCAGATCACTAAAAGTAAGAGTGAGAGAATTAAGTTTCATTTCTACACCTTAATTCCTATACTTGTGAATCCTGACTATGGGAAAAACACCACCATATTTTGAAGTCTAATTTAGAGCATATACCATATTCTGATGGCCCTTACCCCAGCTTCCAAGGTGTTGCCCAAACTGGCACCAAAACTGAGTCTTCAAAATGTCACATCACATATTTATCAAAACCAGATACCTCAAGTTGATGGAAAGCATGATAAAACCAGTGAATCCCACGATCAAAAGCCTATTGTCACATGTTATCTGCTCTAAAATGGGTCACTCGGTCAGAAGAAATGTTTGGGGATTGCCATGACAGTGACTAAGTCATTGGTTAGTCCATGTTTGGTGGTTTGGAAAGAACAATTGAAGAAAGGGAGGTAAATCCATATCCAGAGTCAATGAGAAAAAGTTCCAGCTCTTTCCATGAAGGAAGCAATCTAATTTAACAGTCTGTCACAGTTGGCTGCTGGCCACCACAATGAATGGTGTCATATTGGGGCCTACATGTTGGTCTCTGCTCTTGACAGATCAGGCATTCAACAGCACCTGTAGCTAGTCACTGTTGATGACTGGAAGTCCATTTGCTCAATCCATGCACAACCTACATTCCCACTACCATGGACAGTTTGTGAGCCCATCGGGCAAGAAAAAGAATGGCTGAAGTTAGAATGTGTCATTTTGTCCATATTATTATGAAGATCCTTGATACGGTTAGGCTTTGTGTCCCTACCCAAATCTCATCTTGAATTGTAATCCCCATTATCCCCACATGTTGAGGGACAGACATGGTAGGAGATGATTGGAAAATGGGGGCAGTGTCCCCTATGCTGTTCTCGTAATAGTGAGTGAGTTGTCGTGAAATCTGATGGTTTTATAAGTGTCTGACAGTTCCTCCAAACACACTCTGTTCTCCCTTGCCTGCCACCACATAAGATGTGGCTTTGCTTCTCCTTCACCTTCCACCATGATTCCAAGTTTCCTGAGGCCTCCCCAGCCATGCAAAATTGTGAGTCAATTAAACCTCTTTCCTGACTATCCAGTCTAACCAAGAGTCACTGACTAACCAATCTAACCAAGAATCGCTGACTATGAAACAGTATAGAGCTATACCTCTGGCTTTTTCTCCTTTCAGATTTGAAGTTCTGGTCACTGAGGGGTATTGTTTGGAGTCATCCATAGACCAGATCCAATTTTTTCAAAAATGTTTAAGGCAGGTAACACATCATTAAACACAGCATCCTGTATGTGGAAGTTACTCAAATAACTGTTAACACGAACTTAAAATACTTCATTTTAACTAGCAATTTTGATTTCCTTTTGGAAGGAAAAACAGATCAACTAGGGGAGACTAGTGGAACAGAAATTTCTTCCCTTTGTGCATTTAAATTTAGAATCATTTAAATATATTGCTTATTTTCAATTACTTTAAATTTGGAATAATAAATGCAGCAACTGCAGTTTTTTTAAAAAAGAATTCTATTCTTCACAGTTAAAAAATTTATATGTATTTATTTGTATTTCCACTGTCTTGTACTAGAAATCTTAAATTCATTGTGATGGAATAGAGGCTGACTTTCTCTTTTATTTCTTGGAGAAAATTTGCACAGCTTTAAAGTAAGCCATGCTTACAAAATACATGTATTAACCTTTTGTAAAAATGTCATTATGCATGTTCACACAGTGCCAGTGACTATCGGATGTTACTCAAATCCACTCTACCATTCCTAATCAAGTCAAACAAACCTCTTCCGTCTTCTTTCACTCAACAATTAATTGTTTTAAATAAACTTTCAATAAGGCTGCAGAGTACAGCTACATTGTAAGAGTTTGAAATAGTATTTGCCTTTATTTTTACTGAAGAAAATTCCAGAAAATATGCTGGTCAGTTCTCCCACATATGGTAGGGGTGGGCATTACCTCTACTTATGTTACTTTTTGTCTCATATTTATCTGATGGTGCAGGAACACGCATGAACATGTGTGTACTCTGAGATTAATTAGGAGATTCCCATTATTTCCTGTGTTGTACTTTTGGGGTTTTTTTCTTCCATATTATATTCAGTTCTCATACCAGTGCTTCTCAAGCTTCTCAAGTGTACTCCTGGAATCAATGAATGGTGAGGTTTCGTTTTAAAACTATGATCAAGTTTGTGTTCTCATAATGACTTGCTAATAGCATATGAAATATCTGATCATTTCCTTCTTCAAGCACTTCTTTCTCTTGGCTCTTGTGGTGCTCTATCTACATGACTGCTTACTTCCTCCCAGGCCCTTCTGTTGGATATTCTTAATCTCCATAACCTTTAAATGTTGTAGTCACCAAGGCTTGGTTTTTTCTTCCTTATCTACTCTTATTTCTAAATGATCTCCTGCCTCATGGTTTCAAAGACCATGCTATGCTAATTGCCAAATTTATACCGTCTCAGAATTCTACGCTAAATTTCAGGCTCATATTTAATTACTAACTCCATATTTTCATTTGGATATCTGATATCTTAAACCACATGTTGAAACTCAACTCCTGATTCCCCACACCCCCCCAAAACTCATTAATTCCTACTGCCCTTCAGCTTTGAAAGTGACTACTGTATCCATCTGCTTGATCTGACCAAAATCCTTGTCACCATTCATCTTTTCTCACATTCACAGCACCTATTCTTTAGCAAATCCCATCAACAACTTTTCTCCCACTTTTCCCACAACAATTCTAATTTAAATCAACACACATCCTACCTGGATTCTTATAAGAGCTGATCTTTTGTCTTATATCTTAGCCTACACACAGCTTCCAGAGTGATCCTTTATAATCATATCACATCCTGTTACTCAGTCCTCAAAACCGACCAGTGGGATTAATTTTATTGTTGTCTATATTATTATTAATATGACAAGATTCTTGGCCTTCAGGAATTTATAATGCAGCATAAAGTGGGAAATGAGAGAGAGTAAATAAATTAAAAATTACTGTGGTGGTTAAAGAAGGAAAAGAATGATTCTAGGCAGGAGGAAGAGGCAGGGAAGATGTTACAGAAGGATGATACTTAATCTAGACCTTGACAATGGATAATAGAAGCCTCATGAAGCATATCTAAAAGGGAAATAGTGTGTGCAATGGAAAGAGCATAAGAGGAAAGATAGCTTATTTGAAAAACTGAGAGATGTTTATTAGGTTTGGGTCTCTGGGCTCATAATAGACGATCAGCAAAGAGAAGACTGAATAAATAAGTGGATATCATAAAATCATATGCTTTGTGTGTCACAAAGGAGGTTGGATTGTAGCCTGCAAGTTATATAAAGCCACTGAAATATTTTAAACATGGTCATATTAGCAATCAAAAAATAATTCTGGGTAGATGGATTAGAAAATGGGAGTTAGAAAGCTACTGAAATAATGTATGTAAATTTATAAGAGATTTGCCCAAGAAAATAAATGAAAAGGGGCAATACAGAGGTAAGAGATGGGAAATAGTTTAAACCAACATAATATTAAGGTCATTTTGAAACAAGGGAAAACAGGTAATTTAGGATGATTCCCAGATTTCCAGGTTAAGAAAGTAGAAATATTTTGATAGCTTGTAAACTAGAAAAGGAATAAGTTGAAAATGAAATTGAATGCAAAATTTCCATTCTGAACATACTGTGTTTAGGATAAATATGCAGCACATAAGACTTAAGCCATTTAAGAAGTTTGTGGAACATCCCAGTGGAACATTCAGTAAGAAGAGACCGTTTGGAAGAGATCTGAGCTGCAGGTGGAAATCTGGAGATCATAAGTATATGTGTGTCCATTAAAACCATACATGTAAATGGCTTTATAGAATTTGGAGATCTTAAATATGTGAGTCCATAAAACCATATTGCCCAAGGAGAGTACATAGCACAAGAAATGAGTAGCACTGAGATCTAAGCTCTGCAAAACACCCACTTTTAAGGATCACACGGAGGAAGAGCAACCTGAGAAAAAGACTTGAAAACATACATAGGGAATCAGTAGGAGAATTCTGAAATCTTTAAGGGTAAGAAAGGAGAGTTAAAAAGAAACTGGTCAACAATGTCACTCCCTGCGGAAAAACAGTAAGGTTGAAAGATAATATATGACAGCTGATAATTTGGTGGCTATCACAGAACTGCTTTATGCAGCCTATTTGTTAGGAATTGATGTTCATTATACACCAATAGGAAACTAATTTTCATGTATTCAATATACATTTCCATGTCTCTGTAGTTTGTGGCTAATATGGCCTCTTAAACTAAAACAGATGCTCCAAAACAAAGCCCTTTGCTTTCATCACTGAAAGTCCTTGTTCCCTAGAGCATAGGATCAGCTGAATTTGGGCCATTTCCCTTCATCAAGATAGTCATCCTGTAACTCCATAAACATGTAAAATTCTCGAGCATTAATTTTAATAATTCTTAATTTGACATACCTTTATTTTCCTTAAAACATTATTTTATCTCTTCCATAGAAATGGTAGCACCTTTGTGTTTTACTTTGCAACTGTCATCAAAAGACTGGACTTTATAGAAGTCACCATTGGCCACTGTCTGATATGTGGCCTTTACCCCTCCTTGCTTGCGGCTTACTCATTTTATAAGCCAAAAAAAAAAAAAAAAAGGGCATAAGATGAAAGTGAGCAAGATAAAAGAGGATAATAAAAGAAGTGAGGCTGAAAAAAGGTGGCTTCCAGAACTCCTTGAACAATAACAGGTCCTCATTCATAATAAGGAGGCACTTTGCTGGAAGCCTTCTTTCAAGAATGCAGTACAGTGCATAACCTTGGAAAGATAAGGTGAAGTCAAACTGCTATAGAGAACAGTTATTCTCCTCCAACCCCAGTATATAAGACTTAAACTTTTCTTAGATTCTTCCAATACTCACTGGGGAAGTGACAACATCTGTTCTGAACCAATGCAAAGTTTGCATCAAAGAAATAGGAAGCGATGCAATTTGAATAAAAAAGAAGTAAACCAAGCAAGAGCCATGGTCATGAACAAGGTTTATATCAGCAGCATACTCAGCTCCTTTCAAAAAGGTAAGAATAACACAACAGCTTTCAATTACACCTAAACCACATTGTCCTCACACAGAACATCTGGTAATGTTCAGTTGCAAATTCCCAAAGGATTTTACACTTATTAAATTCTTATTAAAATTAATAGCAGGCCTTCAAGGCATGGCAATATTATAACAGCCCTTTATCAAGAAAATATTATCATCTGAAATAATAAAACTATCTTAAACTGTAAGAAAATTAAGTCCAAATATTATATACAGGAAACTAGTTAAATTTATTACTGAAGAATGTTATTCCTTTCCATACCATATTGACATACTGATTATTTATTCATAATACAATGTCACGAACATTAGAGATGAATACTTCTGTATGATGACAACACATATTCCCACAAGCTCAAAATTCTCATTATTCCCATTCTTATATTCCTTTATGCTATAATTAAATGGTTTTAGTGACTGGAATATCATTTTGCATATTGTGTCATTGCCGCAGTCTGATAAATGCCACTGTTTAAAAAGTCACCCTTTATGTGACCTAAATCCTTCTTGAGACATATCAACACCGCCTAATTAAGAAATTTATGTATAAATTGAAGTTGTTTACCTTGATGTTATTATTTTCTATATAGTCTTTTGCACCCTGACTTCAACTTTGATGCCCATGCGTTCTCTGCCTCTCTCTTTCTCTGTATATCTGTCTATGAGTGTGTCTCTCTCTGATTCTGTTTGTATCTTTCTGTATACATTTGTGTGTATAAATTTTATTCTTCTTCTGTGTGTGCTGTGTGTAGCTACTGTACTTATATCTTTCCATGGGGTGTGTGGGTGTCTCTCTTTTTTAATTGGGATAAAATTGATGCAACATAAAATTCACTATATTAATCAGTTTAAACTGTACGATTTAGTGTTTTTTAGTATATTCACAAGGATATGCAACCACCACTACTAAGTCTAGAATATTTTGATCACCCTAAATAGAAAGATGGTACTCATTAAGCAGTCATTCCCCATTTCTTCCTCTCATCAGCCCCTAGCAACCACTAATGTTTCTGTCTCTATAGATTTGCCTCTTCTAGATATTTTGTATAAATGGAACCATATAAGTGACCTTTTGTGTCTAGCTTCTTTCATTTAGTATAATATTTTCAAGGTTCATCCATACTGTAGCATGAATCAGTGCTTCATTCTTTTTACTTTTAAATAAGTGCTAGTCTAGGTTCTTTGTATCTTCAAGTGTGTCTGAGCATGTGTGTGTCTCTCTCCCTAGATGTCTTTGTATGCATATTTCTTACTCCCTCTCTCAATTTCTGGTAACTGTATTTTTATTAGAAAAATACTGGCTAGGCTCTTCATCTCTGAGTGTATCTGTGTACCTGTGTATACAGACAGACAGACATAGATAAACACTACAAGAGACTTAGACAGTAAATGTGTGAGCTTGTTTACAGAAAGACTGTATTTAATGATTATTGGTTCTTTTTCTTAGAATCTTGATTGTCTATCAAAGGTAACTGGAGATCCTCCATAGAGGGCAGTTTTGAAATAAGAGGAATCACACCTTACATACAGACTCTTTCTAGCACCAGCAGTCCCACATAACTAGACATAAAGGGCCTGTTCAATAACAAGTGCATAGTCACTTGGGCAAAGAACTGAAAAATTAAAGTAAAAGCTCCATGTTAGAAAAGGTAGCATTAAAAAGGTGCATCTGCAAATGTCCAAATCCAATTATTTTCTATATATTATATTAAGGCTCCTTTTCAAACCATGTTCCACACTCTCCGAAATCACAATTGTTACAATCACAAGTCATAAATGACAGGACACATTATGTTGTTACCTTCATAATTTCAGTTTGTTCCCAACTGACTACAAAAAAATAATTACAAACTCTTCATTATGGCTTTCCAGCAGATCCACAACTTATCCACAGTTCATAGCTTTAAGACCATCGACTGCTTTCTTCCGCTTCACCCCAACAGCTCGTCACCTTGAACACACCGTGCTTCTTCCCAGTGCTGGTTCCTCACCTTGAGGTATCTGGGTATCTTTCCTTCTCTGGTCTACATGACCTCTTTCCAGTATCAGATCAAATGTACTCACAATTCTCTGGTTTCTCCCTATCTTCCCACCACCCAATGAAATTAACCTTGCTCACTTATACACTCCCATTTTAAAAACAGTGTCGCCGTGGGAGCGATCCTAATTTTATTACAGCTATGTATTTACTTTTCTAAATTCCTTCTGACGCATCAGATTCTGGAGTATTTTACTCAGTTCCTCATACCCAGTGCTTAACAACATGCCTGGCACACACTAGATTCTGAATAAATTTTGGTGGAATTGGATAATTTTAAAGTTTCATTTAGGTAGTGTGAAATTCACACAGCTTTTTGAATGCGGAAACTGAGAAGAAGAAAAGGATAGGGAAGTGAGCGGAATCTAAATAAGAACGTGATTCCTAAGCCCAACCTTTGAGGAAGAGTGCCTGAACACTGGCTCCATCGTCTTTGTGGCTGGTGAGCCAAGCAAAGAGTTCCTGTGTGCAGTCGGCGAACAATGTCACATTAGTGATGACAGTTGCCAGGCACTTGGGGAAACTTGCTGAGTACCATGGCCCACTGAAGCAGCAATTTTTCTCAAATCAATTTCAGTTTCTCAAATGCTGAGTATGTAGTGATATTTAAAGTAATCTCCAGAGATGCACTCAAGCACCAGCAGGAGTTTCAAGCTATTGTTCCATTACATCAGGTGTTATTTTTATGCTTTTTTTAAAAGAGAGAAAAAGACACAAAAACTTCAGAGAGGACATAAATCAACGCTTTTTGGTCAAGTAAAATCCCCACTAGTTCCTTTCTAGCGCCCTACAGGTTATCACCCCAATATTCAAATCTAAGTCCCCAACGAACTTAACCTATTGAATGTGCCTAATTATGAGACATTTTAGAGTTATCATCCTCATTCTTTCTGTGCATATGGATTAAGTATCTCTAGGTTTTTTTTTCAAATGAGCAAAAATAAGTATCTCTAGGTTTTTTTTAAAATGAGCAAAAATATCTCTTTTCCCCCAGCTGAGATGAAAGAATCTGTTAGAAAATAATTGTATATTTTGAGTTATATTTTTATTCTTTTCTAATGTCAGAGAACTCAGATATTTATCTAAGTCGGAGGAAGAGAAACTATGTTTCATGCAGTGAATCCAAACTAAAGATACTCAAGCTTCATAAGTAGGCAAAGAGAAGAGAGACTAAAGTAGAAAAGGAGAATTAAGAGGAGTATGAGGAGGAGATAAGTTGAGCCCAGTGAGGAAAACAAATTTTCCTGAGATCTAGACAAAGGGAACCCACACTGAAGATACTGTGTCCGATCCAGTAGCCACCTTGTGAGCACTTGAAATGTAGCTAGTCCAAACTAAGATATTCTATAAATATAAAATTGTACACTGGAATTCAAAATGTAGTATGAGAAAAAGGAATATAAAATAGTTCATTAATAATTTTCATACTGACTACATGTTCAAATATTTTGAATACAGTGGGTTAACTACATTAAAATTACTTTCACCTGTTTTTATATGACTTTTTCATGTGACTACTAGAAAATTTTAAATTGCATATTTAGCTCACATTACATTTCTATTGGACATGTCAAATGTTTTTAAATTCAGATTTGAATAAGTAAACAATTATTTGAAGTATTATTGTAATAAGCAGAAAGGGACTATTGAAATACAAAGAATGCTCTAAACACAAGATCTGCAAAAACCTCAAAGATTAGGCAGAAAGGAATATATATATACTTATCAGAGGGGCAAACAAGACTAGAAAGAAATGAATGTGGGGAAGTGGGTGGCATGTCTGGACAATTGTTCAAGGAATGTATTTCCTTGCAGTCAGCTGATTCACAAGACATACAGTTAAGAGAACAAGACACAAAAGTTTGTTTGCTGTATCAGGCTAGGAAGTATTAAAGTTCAGGGACTCAAGGAAGGAGAGAAGTTTAACTAAGTTAGTCAACTTAATAGCATTTTGTTCCAATTGATCAATGGGGCAAACAAATCAGCTAATATTTTACAGGGCAAAGAAATGGGAATGTGGAGGGTCTGTGTCTGGCCTTAGCATAAGCAAGGGGGGTGTCCATGAGCCTTCTCTGGGTCATACGGGGAAAGGTGGTTCTGCATGATAAGCTATTTTCCTGGGACACAAAGGGTGGGGGATTTCTTAACTGTCCTTGTTTTCCAGGATCATAGGTTCCAGTAAAATTCAGCATTGTCAGACAGTGTATCTCTAGAATCTAAGTTTAGCACTATTTCCAGAGCGGTGGTTAAAATAAGATGTAGAGTAAGAAAAACTAATTTCAGATCTCAGGCCTGCCATTACCAGCTCCGTGAACTGGGACAATTTACATAAGTTCCGTTTGCCTCCGTTTTTTCATTTCTCAAAAGTATTTACTTCACAGGGCTCTTACGTTTGTGGAAATAAACAAAGAGCACCAAAATGAAAACGATAAGGCTATCTGTTCAGAGTTTGCTGTAGGAAGGGAGACAGCCACCATCCCTCGCATTTGGCAGAGACTCAACGGTAGACAAGGGAGAAAAAATGTTTATAGTGGTAAAAAGGGAAGACGTTAGATATGTTCTGATTGCAGATTGTTGGCATAGTGAAGCTGGAAACAGGCTAACTAGAAGCAGAACATCTATCTCATGTCATTGGTTTGGAGAACATATCTGGCTTTCTTTGACTGGTCTTGAGTTGGAAGCAAGGGTGGGGGCAGTGGAATAATGAAGCTCCCTGTTGTTGACCAAGTCCTGGCTTTCTGGGTTGATTACTGCAGAGGTTGACATTTAGTTTCCCTGGTTGCTGCAGAGGATATGGGCCAGAGTTCTACTGGTTATTTAGGTTCTGGTCACATCAGTTTGTACATTTAGTTTCTCGTGATGATAAAGTGAGATAGTACATGTAAAGTGCTTAATAAGTGATTTGACCCACAGTGAGAATCAGCTTTAATTTTATGCCATCTTCTTTTCTTAATAGGTAATATGTAGCTCCTTACTCTTACTTGGGCCAGCTTTGTTAAGTATAATAGGAAATAGTCTATCATATGTCAAAAGCTGGCTCTCCAAACGTTAACACAATTTGGTAATAAGACAAAGTTGAGTTATTGCTTATTAAAGACAAGGGAAAATATCATCTTTCAAAGCTTTTACAGTATTTCAGAGGGGAAAAGTGGGATTGGAAGTTATTAAAAATTGGAAATTGGTTTAAGGCAAGGTTTTCAATGCAGGGACTTCATTAGGGTAGGAATCATAATAAAACCATTCCAGGTTTGGTGGAACATTAAGATGATGATTTTGAAGGATTCCAAGAATCTTAGGGCATGAACTCTGTTGATATTGTCTGTTAAAGAGTTGATGAGTCTTTTTAGAAGTGCCTGTAGTCAACAATCACACCACTTGCTGGAGGAAGATGGCCCTGGGAGGATAAAGGCATGTTAATGAATATAAAAGTAATATTAATATAGACAGTAAGGTATGATTTCAGTTGTCGGTGCCTAAACTGAATGGGGGAAGAAGATTTTGGTTCTTACATAGATTACACCTATTTATGTCTATAAATTTTAATTAGATATTCAGTTACAAAGAGCTTGATCTAATTTAGAAAATTTGTATCTGTCATGGTGGTTCTTTTTCTCAATGTTTCCAAAAAGTATTCTCCAAAGAGGTCGACTTCCTCAAGATACAAAAGGGAATTGCTGAAAAAATGTGCTATGGTTGAATAAGATTAACAAGCTTTTCTAGATCTTCCACTTGTTGACGTATAGTGTACTAGAATATAATGAAATGTCTGAGAAGTGGAGCATTCCAGACTCCTCTTTAACTTGTTTAACTCAAAGGCTTTGAGTGTAAGTGGTTTATCTGGGAGGTTAGGAGTTGATCCTAGGAAGCACCATTAGAATGGTGGCAAATGAAAAAAAGGAAGGAAGGCAACCTAATATGGGATGTATTAACGAGCAGACTGCCAGTGCACACACCAGGGGCTTGGTGCGGCTGGGAACATGGGGAGACAGTGTGAAAGGAACTTCAGAGTTATTCCACATAAGTAGGTTGTAATCTACAGATTATTTATGCTCAAACTCTCATCACTGGTTGAGTGTTTTTCTTATGGGTATTAACTTCTCCAGCACTTCTGGCTTGCCTTGGGCAAAGGCCAAGAGAAAGCTCTCAGGCAGAGAGCCACAGAATTTTAAAAGCCAATAATATATACCCATACTACAACAATGAATGTTATTACGACAATCAACATTGAAGGGGATAAGCTTTTGACTCCAGTGGCTTCTGCTACAGTCTGCCACTTGCAATTCTCAAATTCACTCATCTCCCAAGATAAGTTCAATTTGCCCTATCACTGCTTCTTCAAGTTGATGGTCCATAACAATTTCTAAAAACAAATAAGACTTACAAAAAGAAGAATAATGGGAATTTATAACAGAAAATGGGGTAAGCTACACTCCTCACTATTGCAGTTGATGTTGAGGCTAAAATTGACACTGTACATCTCCTGCTATCACTCACTCTATTTCCTTTAAGTACCTTAAGCAGTACTTCAGCTTGTCTCTGAGAAGTATAAGCCCTGCCTATTGTATCTTTGTGTTGGCTTTCATAGCCCACTGGTAGTTACCATTACACATTCAAGCATCAAGAACTCCAGGAACGGGGTGAATATGGTAAGCAATAACGTATTTTTTCAAAAAGCTAGAAGAGAGACTTTTGCATGTTACTAACACAAAAAAAAGATAATGTTCTGAGGTGATGGATATGCTAATTACCCCAATTTGAACATTACACATTGTATACATTTATAAAAATATCATGTACCACACAAATATGTACAATTGTGTGTCAATTAATATGAATAAAAATAAATTTTAAAAGAGAATTCCAGAAAACTTGTGGATTTCAAATACTCTTTCCTATCTTTATTACATAGCAGCAACTTCATCTTCTTGTTATAATGCTGGTTAATTACTTATCGGTATGGTAACTTCTTTCTTGGTTAATCTAATTGCACAAAGAATTTCAAATGACATGGAAATGGTTATTAGTGGGAACACGACTGTATTAGGGTTCTCTAAAGGGACAGAATTAACAGGATAAATGAATATATTAAGGTGAGTTTATTAGAAGAATTGATTCACATGATCACAAGGTGAAGTCCCACAATAGGCCATCTGCCAGCTTAGGAGCCAGGAAGCCAACGTCTCCAAACCTCAAAAGTAGGAAAGCCGTCTGCAGGTGGTGGCTCACGCCTGTAATCCCAGTACTTTGGGAGGCCGAGGCAGGCAGATCACGATGTAAAGAGATTGAGACCATCCTGGCCAACATGGTGAAACCTCATCTCTACTAAAAATACAAAAATTAGCCAGGTGTGGTGGCGTGCGCCTGTAGTCCCAGCTATTGGGAGGCTGAGGCAGCAGAATTGCTTGAACCTGGGAGATGGAGGTTGCAGTGAGCCAAGATTGTGCCACTGCATTCCAGCCTGGCAAAAGAGCGAGACTCCACCTCAAAAAAAAAAAAAAAAAAAAAAAAAAAAAAAAAAATAGGGAAGCTGATAGTGCAGCCTTCAGCCTGTGGCCAATGGCTTGAGAACCCTTGGCAAACCACCGGTGTAAGTCCAAGAGTCCACAAACTGAAGAACCTGGAATCTGATGTTTGAGGACAGGAAGTATTCAGCACAGGAGGAAGATGGAAGCCAGAAGACTTAGCCACTCTGGTCCTTCCACATTTCTCTGCCTGCTTTTAACCTAGCTGCACTGGCTGCTGATTAGATGGTGCCCACCAGAATGAGGGTGGGTCTGCCTCTCCCAGTCCACTGACTCAAATATTAATCTCTTTTGTTTTGGCCACATCCTCACAGACACACCCAGGGACAATACTTTGCATCCTTCAATCCAATCAAGTTGACACTCAGTATTAACCACCACAACTACTGTCTCCCCTGATAGAAATGCTCAATCTCCCTCCCAGGAAACGAGACCTTTAATCCAGAACAGGGCATAGAAAGCAAAGTTTCTCCAGGTATGGCATTGGGAATACTAAAAGGGGCTTCTCTGAACTCCACCCCAGTACCTGGACCTATGTATTCTGAGTATCACACAGTACCATATACTGACCATCGGTTCAAAGTTATATCATATCTTAAAGAACAGTACCCCAACTCCGCAGGGCTATACCTAGCAATAGTTTTCAAATGCTACCCTGCTTGAAATTAAGCCAACCATTTCAAGGTTAACAGATGGTAGGATGAGTGAATCTCATGATTATGTGCCTCCTTTGCAAAAAAACACAAAAAAAGTGGTTCCTATGTTCTAAGGCAGGATGTGAGATGCATATCTATGAGTTCTCAGATAATGATGCCAATTAAGAGAATGTGGGAAGTGGAAGAAAACCCACACTCAGAAACATATGAATACCAGTGATGAGAAACCACTGTCCCCTCCAGAGTTCAGTGCCACCTCCTGTGTTGTTTCTTTCAAATTTGACCTTCACATCTCTCTCTGGAGAGTGGCCATGAACTCTAGCCCATCCCTGATAGGGCTCCAGGAGATTTGATCATAGATGCTTACAGTGTGTCTTTCACAGGAAACTTCTTTATCCTAGCAATCAGCCTAAATGTCTGCCTCATGACCAGTTGTCCCTCTCCCAGAAAATGTGTTTAAACTGGCAGATGCCCTAGTGACTCTTGTCTGATCTGTGACTAGTTTACTTCTGCAAAGACAGCCACTCTCTAGAGAGAATGTAACCCAGAGAAAGGTTAGGGTTTGGTGTGTCAGCTGGGTGAGACCCAGAGAACCCACACAACAAAAACACATGACATAAAAGAAGTTTATTCTCATAGGTCCATGAAAGAGAGGGATACTGATGAGGGACAACAAGAGGGTCACAAAAGCAATGCACTCAACCAGCAGATATGGAGCCAGAGAAAGATAAACCTATAGGCCACAGCCTTATTGGGGCTCAGGGTTTTACTCAAGCAGGCTTCCTAAGTTCTAATTGGTGGATTTAGGCAGGCACACGTTCCATACAGTCACACTGTGACTGAGAGCTAGTCACTGCAGCATATTTGTGCAGTCCATGTGGGTTGTGTGGGGGTCAGTGGGACAAGTCAAGTACATTGTATCTGTCTCACAGAGAGGTGGCCATCAGGAAGTGATTGTATAAGACAAATATCTGAGCCAGGCGTGCTGGCTCATGCCTGTAACCTCAACAATTTAAGAGGCCAAGGCAGGAGAATTGCCTTGAGACCAAGAGCTCAAGACCTGCCTGGGCAACATGGTGAGACCCTGTCTTTACAGAAAATACAAAAATTATCTAGGCATGGTGGCATGCACCTGTGGTCCCAGCTCCCCGAGGGGCTGAGGCAGGAGGATCCCTTGAGTTCAGGAGGTCCAGGCTGTGGTTAACCATGGTCGCACTACTGCTCTCCAGCATGGGCAACAGACTGAGACCCTATCTCAAGAAAACACAAATATCTGGATTCACCACATAGAGGAATTGGAAGGAGACAAAGAATTGGAAATTGTCAAAGGCAACTAAAACCTGCTTCTGGTGTGAAAAAGTTAAAACCTATATTCAAAATGGATTCCAAAACATAAAATTATAGAAATTTGCTACAGCCTGGATTTTACATTACCTGTTTACTTGGGTGACCCCAAGACTGGAAAGGAAGAGGTGATACGACACAAGAAACCAAAAAAGAGTGTGTTAAGGAGCAAGATATCACCATGGACAGCAGGAGCTCAATCCTGCTAATGATCTCAGAAACAGTGTAGAACATGTCTGAGGGTTGCCCATCCAAAGGACAAAAACACTAGAGTATTCACACTCCAGCTTCCATTCACTATTAACTAGGAGTCTTTCCTGTCGGCATTAATTCTCCTGGTCTGTCTCATGCAAAGTCTGAGAGTAAGCACTTAGGCAGAGAGCCCATAGGACACCTGTTCATTTAATGAAATATTGAGTGCCAGGGGAGGGGACACAGGCAGAGCAACCGCAAGGTCTCTTACACTCAGAATACTGGACCTATGTATTCTGAGTATCACACAGTACCATATATTGACCATCGGTTAATATATCATCTAGGATGTATCTATGTATCTATCTATCTAATCTATATACCTACCTACCTACCTACCTATCTATCATCTACCTATCTATTATCATACTGCGGAGATAACAGAGCCTATTTGAGGACATTGTTTAATCATAATGCTATATGATGTGGAATACAATTCAGTTAAATAATAATTACCACTGATTCTGTTAGACTTGAGTAGAATGGAACTAACTTCACTGACGCCACAGTTGCGTATCATGAACTAGAGCAGAATTAATATTCAGCTGGTTTGCTCTGCCTAGCTGTTTCAGTTATTTACAGCTGGTGTCTGTTCTGATTGGCCAATAGCCATGCTCTGTTAGTTTAAGATTAAAAATATCACCCTCCTTAAGGGTATGGGATTGCTCCCTAATTATTAGTAAGGGAAAGACTTTAAGTATGGAATGAGTTATAGTTCAAAACCCAGAGGTATGAAGAAGAGCTCCAGACACTTGACAACAAAGAGAATTGTCAACCATCTGAACACTTTGCAAACATCTTCCTATTATATGGCAAACTGGTCTTGATGAGAAAAGCTCATTGTTTAATGATAATGTCAAGCAGAAAGCTTGAGTTTTTACAAATAGGAAGAGACCTAATTTGGATCTATACCCTTGAAACAGATATTTCTTACACTCTCTGTGATGAGACATCCCTTACAATCAATCTAAACTTGTTTGAAGTACAACTAAGTAAAGTGAGCTTGTTAGCAATCACTATCTCGGGGTTATATGTTTTATCAATATTGTGTAGAGGAGAGCTCTAGAATGAACAACTACAAAAAGACTAAGTTAGTTCCATCTTCTAGTAAGTAAAATTCTTAAAATGTAAGCAGCATGCCAAATTGTACAATAAACATATAAATAAAACCCATCTCTGATTTTAGTCCAGAGATCTACCCAATAGACCACACTGCCTCTTAAAACTTCTCAATGGTAAGGAATTATTATTAAATCATGTTCAAAAGGGTAAAACTAGCATGAAACTCAAGCCAATACCATATGGAACAGAGAATAAAATGAATTAGCACATTATTAATTGCATACCATTAATTTTCAAGGACAAGTGCAAATTAGAACAACTCATTCATTTCTAAAATGTAGCTTATGTATAGGGAATATCTTCATGTCTCAGACAGGTTATTCATTTATTAAGTTTAAAATATTTTCTTTCAATCTTAGTTCCCTGAAGGGTGCCATAAAAAGGGGACAGATGTTAAATGGGAAGAGTGAGAGTTTGTGAGCCATAAGCCTATCACTATAAATCAAGGAGAAAAATAGCAAACAATAGTCAGAGAAGACTGAGGAAGCTCTTTCTGCTATAGCCCAAGCACTCAGTCCAGACGCATGCAGAAAAGGAAAAGGAAAAACAATTTTAATAGTATTATTCAAGAAAAACTATGAACATTATAACAAGAATCTATCTTAGTCCCTTTTCAATTGCCTTCATTATTCAGCTGATGTCAGTCAGGCAAGATTCTCGCAAATTTTACTCCTGAATTTCTTGCAACGCACTGACGCTGTGCTCAGCTCTGTATTGACTTAGAAGATGACTTGGTCTTTGCCTGGGGCTCTTACAATCTGGTTGAAGTAGTCAAAGCAATTTAAACATAAAAATGCCAACTGAGAAGGGGATTAAATCCCAAGAGGTATAAAGGTGCATGTAACATTAGTCATACCACCACATATATGATAATTAAGCAAAAAGCACTTCTATTTTGCTACCTTCAGCAGCCCATATCAAAAGGCCACTATTGAAGTTAACTTGTGACCTTGATGTGACTTATGATTTGCCACACCTGTAACACCATAATCAGTATTAAATAATCAGAGTTGTGTGCTGCAGATTTACATGCTCTCTTAACATTTTAGAACCAAAATACATTGTGATTTTTAGACTGTGACACCATCTATGAAACTACAACACTGTGAGAAGTTATACAGCAGTATAGAAACTAAATTGGGTTTTGATAGACTCATCTTACATGTCCATTGGCTAAGTTGCACTCCTGTCAGTGAATTTATGAAGGCTGGTTGAGTAAGTCAACAATATATTCATGATATGCAACTGTGGCATCAGTGAAGTTAGTTCCATTCTACTCAAGTCTAACAGAATCAGTGGTAATTATTATTTAACTGAATTGTATTCCACATCATATAGCATTATGATTAAACAATGTCCTCAAATAGGCTCTGATATCTCTGCAGTATGATAATAGGTAGATGATAGATAGGTAGGTAGGTATATAGATTAGATAGATAGATACATAGATACATAGATAGATGAGAGATGTTTTATAATGCTAAAGTCCCATTTTATTGTTATGAAGTTGGTATATCTGAAGTTGATGTGAAACTGATTCTTTTTTTCCCCAAAATTTTCATTCTCCTCAGCCCTTCCTCCACTCTCTACAATGTAAATAAAAATTAAGGTATGAATTTTCAGGGTCTTCTAAGAAACATATGATAACTCTGTTTCTTGAACAAAGGGACTATTTACAGAGTTGTAAGTAGATTTAAGGAAACTTTAAGCTAATAATGGCAAAACACATACAGAAAAACAACAAGAACCTGTTATAATCCCTTGGAACCAAAGGAATCAGGGGAAAGTAAGGTAGTGGTGAATCCCAGAGAGGTCTTAGGGCCATGAAAGAGGAGCCACATGATACAAGCCGTAATTGTAGGACCAACTGCTGACAGAATTGTAGCAGGCAAAGAGAGTGGTAAAGGAAGGTAAATACTCAGATTTTCTAATTTCTTCTGCCCTCTGATTTCCTGTTTGTGCTTCCCATTGGCTGAAACCAATCCAAGGACAAGAAAACCAAGATGATGCAAACTATAGTTATCAGTCTCCTGGGGCATAGGCAGGATAGAAGACAGTAAAGAATGCACGACACAGTGATCAGATAGGTACGGTTAGATATTCTACTTTGCATATTACTAGTAAATGTTTGTATATTAAACATACAGTCTGTGCCTGCAAGTAATAAAACTATGAAGTAGTTTTGAATGGTTTGTTTCCCCCAGAAAATCATGTTGAAATTTGATTTCCAACATTGCAGTGTTGGGAGGTGGGACTTAGAGTTAGGTGTTTGGATCATGAGGCCACCAGCTTCATGATTAGAATAATGCCATCTTCGGGGACTGGGTGAGCTCTCACTGTCCTGGGAATGGGTGAGGGTGGGTTGTAATAAAGTTAGCACGTCCTCTTATGTGTCTCTTTGCACACACCCACTCACTTTCCTGCTTCTCCACCATGTTGTAATGCAGCATATGATCCTTACCAGAAGTTGAGCAGATGCCAGTGCCATGCTTCTTGGACTTATCAGCCTCCAGAGTCATGAGCCAAATAATTTTATTTATAAATAATGCAGTCTTAAGTATTCTGTTATAGCAACACAAAATGGACTAAGACATCCACTAAATATTGTTTTTATAAGATTTCTGTTTACTCAGTTCTATTTATCCACATGTCATTTACAATCCAAGAACCTCTACTCAAGATGACATGGTTGAAACAAATAGTTTCATCCTTACAAGTTAATACCTCTATTACATAACATTGAACGTATGATCCAATTGTGCTTTTTTCCAGAAAATATATTCTCAAATGAAAAATTATAATTTAAAATGGAGTGTCACCAATGCCAGAAAATATATAATGATATCTTTGCCTAAACAAAATAATCCAAGCAGGATAATGAGTATGGAGAGAGTGAGTGAGCCCAGTCTGAAGTACATAGATTAATAATACGGAAGATAGATAAGGAAATGGTAGACAGAGAAGAAGGGGCAAATTCTATATCTTAGAGGTGGGGCTGCCTTATAATGACTAGGTTCATACCGGTGCTGTGTGGAGGTGGAGTAGAAATGGAGGTTAGTGACTCAAGGAAAGAGAAGAACTATTCAATTAAGAGATTTAATGAACCATAAGCAAGAATAAAAGTGGGAGTGAGTTAGACAGGGAAAGCATAATACATGCTTGTAACCTCCTCTGCTATTTTTTTCTGAACCAATTAATGTTGAAGTTTGGACCTCACATATTTATTAGGATCTATTTTTTTCCTGTTTTCAATGTATGCCTCTCAAATGTATGTAGGTATGTTAATTAGTCCCCTTATATAACTCCACCAAACAGTAGTTGGATGTAAATTTTTCTACTTGACCAACTGATCCATCCCAAACATTTAAAAAATTATATTCCTTAAAATTATAAAAAATTTAACTCTACTTAAGAAAGCACAATAAGTATAGTTCCGCACAAGTGGAAATAAGTAATTCTTACTCTACATTTCAACATTTTAAAAATAAAATTGGTCTCTAACATCTATTCTATTTCTATTATACCATGGTATCTTTCTTTATGAAGGTTAGTCCTATTTCCCAAACTAAATTACCAACTGCTAGACTTGTAATTCCTGGCAGCATATAGTCTACAGTGCAGAGAGAATTGTTGAAACTCAAGAAATTTTTGTTGAATTAAATTTGATTCATTTTCTATTAATCAATTTTCACAACTGAAAGGCTTGTGCCTTTTATTTTTTCTCTAACTTTATAACCTAAAGAAGAGTGCATTCTAAATTCATGCTGCCTATTTACTTTTTCATAAAATTTCTAGAAGTCAGTCATTCAAATCTAAGGTGATTTAACCCACCTATAAACATCTACACAAAGTATAAACAGAAATTTTTACATAACCATGAAAATAAAATCTAACAAATGACATCCATACTGTTGTGAATTATTTTAGTCACCATTCTTTGGGTTTTAAAAGTTTTTACGCTTTTAACTACTTTTAAAAGTCATAATTTTGGCCGGACACGGTGGCTCACGCCTGTAATCCCAGCACTTTGGGAGGCCGAGGTGGGTGGATCACAAGGTCAGGAGATCGAGACCATCCTGGCTAACACAGTGAAACCCCGAAACCCTGTCTCTACTAACAATGCAAAAAATTAGCTGGGCATGGTGGCAACACCTGTGGTCCCAGCTATTCAGGAAGCTGAGGCAGCAGAATGGTGTGAACCTGGGAGGCGGAGGTTGCAGTGAGCCGAGATCGTGCCACTGCACTCCAGCCTGGGTGACAGAGCGAGACCCCGTCTCAAAAAAAAAAAAGTCGTAATTTTATTTTGTGTAATTTAGAACATAATAGAGTTATTGTCATTTTTGTTTCTTCACATAAAACATCAATATGATTTTAATCATGCCACAGCTATTCATCATATGCACATGTGATCTATAATAAAACATTATCTTATAACATAAGAAACTAAAGATGATAACCTTCTTTACTATAGTTCTAAAAGTTTTTCCCGAACTTAAAATACAAATTTCCTTGATAAGGGTTATATTCTTCAAAATATAGCACAAACTCAAAGAATCAAATTTTGGGACCAGGCAGCACACTAAAAGACCCTCAAAAATTTACCTATTGCTATGCCACCCTCCTGTTCATTTCTGCTACGCAAGAGATGAGGATTTTATGTACACAGGCTCCTCGACTTACAGTGGGGTTATGTCCTGATAAACCCATCATAATTTGAAAATATCCTAAGTTGAAAGTGCCTTTAACATATCTAACCTACCAGAACATCATAGCTTAGCCTAGCCTACCTTAAATGTGTCAAACATCTACGTTAACCTATATTTGGGCAAAATCATCTACCACAAAGCATATTTTATAATAAAGTGTTAAATATCTTATGTAATTTATTGAATAGTCCACTAAAGGTGAAAAACAGAATGGTTGTATGGGCATTCAAAATACGGTTTCTACTGAATGCTTCTATACCATCCCAAAGTTGAAGAATTGTTAACTCCAGCCATCTTAAGTTAGGGACTGTCTGTATTTTAAGTTCTCTAGAGAAATAGATTCTACAACCTTATAACATACCATTAGCACTGTTGCTATTATATCTTTATTTATTCAAAATCCATCCTACGTCTCCTACATCTTCTATATATCTTGTATCTTCTGTATCTCAGTCCCTTTTCTTTTGCTCTGAATTCTCTAAACATGTAATTTAGACTCTAGAGAAGAGGCTTTCATGTAGTGTTAGACTCTAATTCCAATTCTCTAAACTTGGTCTAGTAAGAAGTTGTCAACTCATCTAGGTAAACTCCCTCCCAAAGTTGAATCTCTTCCAAAACACCCTTGATGTGTTTGCCTTTCCTTTGCTTAAACACCTCCAGTGACAGGAAGCTCAGTGCCACGTGAAGATACTTCTGCAGAGATCTCTTTTCTGCACTGGGTTAATACCTGCTTCCTTCTATTATTTCAGTATCAGCTTTTCAAATAGTTGAAGGCAGTTGAGCTTTTCTTGGGATATTCTTCTCTAAGATAAACATTTAATTTTCTTGTCACCACAATTGGTTCCAATCATCTCCCTCCTCCAGTATTCATTCTAAATTTTCTTTACCATTAGCTATAACTGCTAATGATCACAGTGGCTTACATGGGGGTATGACCTAAACTCTTTTCTAAGAAATATGAGCACCAATAACTATACCTTCCTTATATAAGGCTTGCTGAACTGTCTATTTATAACCACAATTAAACAAGGAAGTAACAATATGTACCCAAGTAGCTACACAGTTCCACTTATATTATATCTTGCCCCCATAATACAATATCCCTGCATCCTGTTAGTGGTCAGGTAAATTATCCCCGCCAATGTCGTGACTCCTCTTTTTGACTGCTCGTTCCCGGAAACAAGGAGTACAATGTGCTCAGGTGGCAACTAGAGCTTATAGTTCAAAAAGACACTTACTGCATCTCCTGACAAGAGCAGAGTCCCTTTGAGGACGAACACCTTTAACTTGCAAAGCCTGGAGTTATAGGAACAGCAAAAACAACACCCCCCTGACCCCGCCTGAGTGATCAGGTCACTGGGAATGATGGTAAGTCGAGGCATACTTGCTTCTGCCCCTTGGTTTCTAGACCAATTAATTATTTCTGTTGAGTTGAAAGCACTATATCGATTCCGTGGGTATACTGCATTCTGGAGTATAGCCCCTCATCCTCACAGGTGTTATCTCCAGCCTCTGCTGTAGTTGTAGCTTCAGTAGACCATTCTAGCACTCTATTAGGCTGGCTCCTGCTACATGGTGCAGTATATAATTCAACCAGTGAGTCTCATGGTCTGAGCCCATCTCTTCACCTTCCTCACTGCTAAGTGGATCCCTTTGTCAGGTGCTATCTCGTAGAGACTCAATGACTGAGGACCAAGCACTGCATAAGCTCCTGGATAGTGGTATTGATTAAGGAGCTCTAAGAAGGAAAGATACTACCCAGAATAAGTGTTTATTCCTATGAGAAAGAATTGCTGGTGTTTCCAAGACAGAAGGGGCCCAAAATATTTAACTTGCTACCAAGCAGCTGGTTGATCTTCTGAAAGAATAGTGTCATTCCAAGTACTCATGGTTGAGCTCTATTGCTGTCAGATTTATTTCCCATCATTTGGAAGGCTTATGTCTCACCAAGGCCTGCAGCATTCTTGCCACCTTTTGCTCATCCTACTTGATCAGCATGGTATCATTTATATCATATATTAATGTGAGGTTTTATATGACATGTTTGTGTTATGTTGAGTCAGTACAGATCTTTTTGAACTGTAATTTAACAGAGAGTAGGAGAGTTTGTGTACCCCTGAAACAAAATTGTAAATGCATATTATTCTCTGTTCTATATGAATGCAAACTAAGATATTCTTTTCTATTGGAATAGAAAATAATGCACTCACCAAATCAATGGGGAAATATCTTGTGCCTTAGGCCATACCAATCTGCTTTAGTAATAATATCATGTATGGCATGGCAGTTACAATTGGGACTATCACTAGTTGAGATTAAAGTAGTGGATAATCATTCTACAGGATCCATCTGGTTTCTGTAGGGACCAGATTGGCAAATTAAAAAGATATATGTAGGAATCCCTTAAGTTCTTAAGGTGGAAGTAATCTCTACCCTGCCCCCACAGCAAGGGGCAGTTTCAGTGCCTTCAGCTTGGCCTTCTTCACGGCAGACCAAGGACCTAATATGAGGGTTTCTCCAACTATCAAGCATGACATTCACAATTATACATTCAGAGACCAGTGAAATAAGGACTGTTTGAACTCAAAGACCCAGTGGACCCACTCTCTGCTAGACTTTGGTCAAGTCTACATGTATTACCTGGTCCCTGTATATTGTCACTTAAATGAGAGTGGAGCAATGGTTATGCTTCAGCCCTCTGGGTATCAGTGACAACTGAGGCCTTATGTCTGAGACTCAATATGTGTCAGGTATATTTTCCAAATATACCTGAGTAACTGGCCATTAAGTCCAACTGGGGAAGGACTAGAAAAATCATTGTACAATATTCTTTCTGCACTGTTTTAAGTTTCTTTTTCCAGGTAGAGATTTATATGTTGGATGTGATGTGGGAGGAAGGATTCTAATTGGCTCCAGGTCTGAAAACTGACTAAGGTCTGGAAACTGGGCAAAGGATGTGACCTTTTATGAAAGTTATGACCTTCAGTTTCCTGTTCATCATTTTTGCTTTCTTTTGATTATGTACAAAGCAGTGTCTGTGTTTGCTGCCCATCTATTTTGTCCCTGGAGATGCTGCTTTCTATTAAGTATCTCCACAATTCACTGCACATAAAGTCCCCTGAGCTGCCACTCTGACCTTAACAGTTGTTACAATAATTGTGACTGCCCCCCTGACCCCCACCCCCTGCATCCCTAGTTTCTGAAATTTAAGTGCCACTGCCTGGCCTCTACTGCTTCAGTGCTACATCATCCTCACTGCTATCAAAAAGCAAAGTTCCATTACAACGTCCTCCCATAATCTTGACTTTCAAATGAGAACCTCCACTAAACATTTTGGTGATGCTAGGACCCCCCTCATCAGTGCATTCCTGATGGGCTTGGTGAATGGTATATCCTGCTTTACTGACAGTCTTTTGATGGGTCTTCTGGGCTCACTTAATATATCCAATTTAGCATGATCATTTCCAAGCTTTCTTATTCCTTCTTCTGCCAGCTTCCATGGCAATTCAGTCATTTCAACTTGTTCAACAAGGGTCAGTGTTTTCTCCAGACTTCTAGGAGTCACCCTTGCAATGAGTTTGTCCCATCACCTGGGGTCTTTGCTAGATGGTTAAGACAGCATTTTGAGCATGTGTTCCAAGGCAATATACTCTCCCTTTTTAAAATGTATATTCAGCCTCCTTTGATTTAATTCTGACACCCCCAAAATGTAGTCCTAAATGTATCCCTGCAGGTCCTATTGGTTCACGCTAGCTAATTCTTTGAGATTCTTTGATTTAAGGCCTTTTTCTCACATATCATGGCCAGCATATCCTCAGCTTGATTATGCTTCAATTTAACTCTAGTTACTGGCCCGAAAGCCAAGAGAGGACATAGGGGCTAATCCTGAGAAGAATCTCTATTGTCTTACAAGGAAGACACCCCGGCAGTACCTTTCTACATGGTACTAGCTCTTAAAAAGGAAACAGGGATCACCTCTGGAGGATGGGAAGGACCAAATGAATTGTGAGGCCAAAAGCTTTAGGAACATCCACCCAGATTTATCAAGGTACAGGTTTTCCCAAGAGTCATGAAATTCCAGAGATGTTTGAATACTCAGCCAAGACACAGTGCTGAGTTGGCATGAAAATCCTGCCTTGGCTGAGAATTCAAACATCTCTGAAGTTTGGTGATTCTCACCTGAGTTTGGTCATCAGCATTTTATATTTTGCCACCCTGTCTCCTTTCTTGGAAAATTCTCCAGAGTCACTACCAATGAAAGTTTTAGCAATTAAGCCACCATCCTGTGCCAGAAATAGAGTCCTTGGGCCAGGGATGCCACCTGGAATACCATCCTCATTGCCAACAAGATGGTGAGCAACCAAGGCCCCAAACCTTCTGAATGGCTCTTTTAGTGGACCACTTACAGTACCACCATGTCAATTGAGTTCTCCAGGAAGCAGATCCTGAGACAAAGAGTACAAAATGTTCACAAGTAGTGTTTGTGAAAGAAAAAAAGGAAAAAAAAATTGAACTGGTTAGATTTGACAGTCTCTGCCAGCCAACTGACAGCTCTGGTGCAAAAATTACCTGTTAGAGCAGTCCTATGTTGGGTGGACATAGCTTGTGCTTTATATCACAGTATTGATTATTTATTGGTTAAGGCTGAGAAGAACATGATCTTGACACAAATGCTGAGGTGGAAATGAAAGAGTTAACAGTCAGAGGCTGTCTATTCACCGTACTCCCTGAAGGTGCATACCACTGCCTGTCATAGCCATATTTTATATTTTAGGGTTTTTTTCCCCAAACATCATCAAAAAGCAGAATTTTGAATTTTGGACCCCCCTAAGACATTGACCAGATGCTTTGGAGTCATGACATTGCTAAAATAACCTCTTTTGAAGGTCAAATCCTTAACTAAAATAAAAATGTAATTCATGTCCATCCCGGTCCTCTATACAGGTAAGTGTGACAGGTGTTTTTCTTTAGTAAGGTGTGCTGATTGTTTCTCCGGAACTTGATTTTATGAAGGTGTTTGCAAATTGATTTTCTCATAGTTGTTCTCGATGCTTCTTTTGCAGCAAGTCTTATCTGAGTTAATCTATTGCCTTATATATTACTATGACCATAACTCAGATAAAGCATAACACATTTTCATTTTGTCGCTCCATTATTTTTGCAGTAAGTCAATATAATCTGAGATGAAGCATGCCTTGCTCAGCATTTATTGATCTGCTGGTTTGCTCATTGTTTACATCAAAATACCACTTGTCAGTTCTGGCCCTATTATAATTATCTTCGCATACGGGAAATGACAGCTTCAAAGCCAAGTATGAGTCAATTTCTAAGATGAGTTACTCTCAAGATGCTGGTACGAAATGTGGACCCCACTTTCTCTAGGCATAAATGATGGATAACTTTCATTTTCTAGCTAAAGAAGAGAAAAGCATACATCTATCCTAACAAGACACCACTTTCTCCAATATGAGAAAAAATGTATTTGAACTTGTATCGAGTGCATGAGCATGCAGTTAAGTGTTCAATACGTAGTAACTATTATTAATATTGGTTCAAACACTTGCGAACACATTATCGTAATTAACAGGAATCAATTTTGGTGAGGAATGGAAAATGTTAAAGTAAGGCAGATTAAAACAACTTTTCCAGCTCTCACAGAAGTAAAATCTAATTGGTCTTTCAAACTTCTCACTATCCAAACCTTTTACTCAATGCTGAGCTTGACTTCTCAGGTGTCTAAGCTTCTTTTTGCTTATTTTAAAAGTATCCCGCAACCACATTAATTCTCAAAAGCCGTGGAAATATTACTATTCTACTAACATTTTAACTAACTTATTTACTATCGTTTCAAACTTTTATTTTACTATCTACTCACTTCTAGAAAGCAATTTAATCTCTAATTCAGTCAGGACCCTATTGACCCAAGTTTACGTTAACCACATTGCTAACTCTAGAGAACTTTGCTTCTGACATCCCTTTCAATAAAAATGTCCTTCACTTTTTTCCTTGCATATAAAAATTATATTGAACCATTCCCTTGGCCCAGTTTAAAATTTACTTTCTTCATGGGCTCTCATTAAAAGGACTATCTACATACAGTAGCTCTTCTCTCACTGGCATTGAGAGGTTCTGGGAAACCATGACTTTAAGCAAAATATGACACACACTGAAACCAGTTTTTCTTTTTCTCATCAACTTTACAACAAAACAATGCTGAACAAAACCATGTTATTCAAGGACCTGCTGTATGTCATTTTAGCTTTCCTTCTTAGCCTAGTATTGTTTTATATGTAATTTTTACTATTCTCTCAGTACCTACTGAAGTAGTTAACTTAGTACATATTCAAGTATAACAAATTCATGCTGAATAAATGAATGCATGAGTTGATTAAAGTAAGTTTTTGCCGACTTAGAAAGTATAATATGGATAGAGAGATTTAGTTATAACTTCTACTTATTGTTTACAGTTTGAAATCCTTTGTCACTATTCTACTTAGGTTTAAAAGTAAATCATTAATTTTTAAAAAATTTTTCCAGAAGAGTTTTTCTACACAACATTGTTTCTGCAGGATCACTGTTAGATATACATATACAAACTTGAACGACAGCTTTGTTTGATAGGCAATACTTTTTTAAATAACTTAATCATTTGTGTTTTTGTGTCAGGTATTCTTTACTGGTCAAATTGTTCTATTAACTGTTCAAAATCATTATAAAAGCTAAAGTAACAAAGTATGCATGCATGTATGCATATAAAGTATTGAACATGGATGAAAAGGACAAAAGCAATAGCCTAAATCTATCCAGATTTCTAAATAGTGTCAAAAATTCCCATGCTTTTAACATTATATATGAAGATAAAAGTGAATTTAAGCTAAAGAAAAGAAACAGACTTTCAGTCTGACTAAAATCTAGCAGCATATGATGATTGCTCTTATTCTGTGAATATAGAAATGAACTGTTTCTATTACTTCTCTGTGATGAAACTGACAGCAGTTTGTTACTCACATGTACTCACAGCCCGACAGGGAGGTGGAGGGGAAGGAGGTCATCACATGCCACACAGCACTCAGGAGTAGGGTGACCCAACAGGAGCTGTTGGAGGCAGGATTTGTAGTAACAAGACGGTTAGGTTTCCCCTGGTTCCGGAGGTAGGTTGTGATTGGCTTGTTTGAATAGTTCTGTGGACGAGCAAAGTGAAACCTATTAGGTTAAGGAGCAGGTAGAACGCAGCTGGTATAGCTGATGGGGAGCTTGCGTAAGGAGCAGGTAGAACGCAGCTGGTATAGATAAGGAGCAGGTAGAACGCAGCTGGTATAGCTGATGGGGCACTTGCCTAAGGAGCAGGTAGAACGCAGCTGGTATAGCTGATGGGGCACTTGCCAGGCCAGGTGGGGCGCCCTTCCTGCTGGGTGAAAAGCTTATCTGAGAACAAGGGAACTCACAGATAGGCCTTTTGAGCAATGGGAGGCTCAAGGATGTCAAGGCAGCACTTGAAATTTTAGGCTTTACAATACACTTGGTCAATATGGGACCAATATCAGTTTACATGAAAGGAGAGGAGATTGTTAGACATTTATAATTTTTTAAGTGTTTACCATGAATTAGTCTTCTGTACAGCACTTTATGTAGGTACTTAGCCACTCATATAGACATGCAACAGGAGATAATATCCAAATGGGTATGAGTGACACCTGACATTTACTGAAGGCACAGAATCAAAGGGCGTATAATACAGTAGACATCTTTAAGTAATTTTATTAATTTATATGGCAATCTAGCCTGTAAGATTATTTATACTGAATATTTAATGCAGCTAATGTGTTGGTTGGAAACGAATAAGGAGAAGGAGAAAAGAGGAAAAGGAAAAAGATTGTGAAGAATAGGAAGAGGAGAGATGGGCTTATAATGATTATGTTTTTAAGGAGTTGAGTTAAAATGAGATAGTGATAAAATGAGGGAAGCAGAAATTGGAAAAAATGTTATCAAGTATAGCAATATATCAAGTACAGCAGTGGTCATCAATCCCAGTTTGGGTCATTATGCAACATTCTCTGCATCTGCGTTTTGAGCATAAAGAAGTTTCTCAGCCAAATGCAGGATTGCCCATATATTTAGAAAAACGTTTCCAGGTGGATATGTACAAACATATGTCACAGATTATGAGCAACACATAGTAATATGGCTTTCAACATAGTGTTCTAGTTTTAGGGTTCCTGTACGTTTTTGACATTTTTTCAATAAACTCTGAATTCTTTTTTTAAAACCAGAATATAGTAGTAATAAAGCTATACAGCTTTGTTGTTGATGCAACACTTTAAATACATATTTTTAAATTGTCCTAGTTTTAAAGTACCCTGAACTTAACATAAAGCAACATAAAGCATTTTAATCAGTGAATAAATATTCACAGCTAAAATATCCATAAGAAATAAGAGTATAAATCTCTTCTGTCATCATATTAAGATAAGAGCTTGGAAAGGTCACTTTTCTTCCCTGCCACCACCTCCTGAAATGTAAATATAGGGACCTCCTGCCAGAGTCTTTCAATACAGGAATGATTAAAAATACGTTCCTTATAAAAGCAACTGAAATTAACAAAAACTCGGGAAATTACAATTAATATTGTGAAAACAGAATTATTAAGAACCCCAAGATGTAGCTTGAATATATCCACCAAGCTGTCAAAGCTATACAATAAGCTTTTATCCTGACTTCCAGCTGTAAGTACTTCAGAGGCTATGAACATCAAGCTTTCCCCCAGGAATTACATTTGCCATTCAATAAACTCTGAGGAAAGTGTTTCAAACAGATGCCAACTGTGTCCCTATCAACATTAGACTGGACCAGGGACAAATCCTCACAACTACACCACACTTGTAAAACATCCCCGTGTTCTTTTAGGAAATAAATCATTTTATGCTCATCTGTTTTTATCATGATGTGTGAACTACTACTTATTCCCTAGAAAATAAATTATAGCCACACTTTCCCCAAAATGCTTGTGATGTCTCCTCCACTAGTCCCCACAGCAAAGGGGGCTGTTGAGCTGCGAAGGAGATTCTGGAAATGCTTTTGGACAGGAGGATCAGAGACTGGGGTGCTTATAGGCATAGAGCAGGGCAGGGCGTGAATCAATGAAAATAATCAGTGTAGCTTTGCTTAAAAGATCCGTCACTTTGATGCACAAAGATGAGAAATTTTTAGCACCTCCTAATTTTGACCCAGGTATTTTAAAGGAAAATTTATAAATTTAAGTCAAATTGCCCTCTAAATCTGAATGAAGCAGATGAAAGCCTAATAGAATTCTTTTTAACAAAATTAAGTTTTTCAGGCTGGGGATTACATAAGTAACTGTATCAAATCCCTACATCCTGAAACGGAGCTTTAAAATTGAGTTGAAGATTGGTTCCTAAACTGTGAATATTTTTAAAAGACATTTACCTTTGCTTAGAATTGCAAATTCTGCCAGCACTGGATGGGTTGCCCCATCTGCATCTCCTTCCTCCCTATTGAAGCACAGTTCCTATCAGATTCCAGTTACACACTCACTTGTTCTCTCCTTTCCGCTTCTTAGAGACTAGACAACTCCAGTCATCCCTTCTGCCTCCTGCATCTTTAGCCCTCTCTTTCTACCAAATCATCCTTTTCAATATTCTAGTGTGCTTTAATTCCATCTGTTAAAAAAGTATTAAGATAAATATTTTCTCCCTCATACCCTCATCTTCGTCTTCTAAACTCTTACTCATCTGAGCTAGAGGTCATTTCCTAAGAGATCTTCCTTGGAAATCTAGGCTAATAATATTTTAACTCTTTCATAGCACAATAATCTTTTTTGCACCATATTTTAAAAATTGGGTATTACATCAATTTTCTAGGGCTGCTGTAACAAAGTACCACAAACTGCATGGCTTAAAACAACAGAAATTTATTCTCTCACAGATCTGGAGGTTAGGAGTCTAAAATCAAGGTGTCAGCTGGGCCACGCTTTCACTGAAGGGTCTAGGGGAGGGTTCTTTCTTATTTCTTCCTTGCTTCTGGTGGTTGCTGGCAATCTTTCCCAGTCCCTACCTTGTATATAAATCCCTGAGTCTCTGCCTTTGTCTTCACACGACTATCTTCCTTGTGTCTCACACTGTCTTGCCTCTGTGCATGTCTGTGTCCAAATTTCCTTCTTGTGAGGACACAGTTATCGAATTAGAGCCCACCCTAACCCAGTATTACCTCATCTTAACTGAATTATACCTGCAAAGACACCATTTCCCAATAAGGTTACATGTACATGTACATGTTTTAGGAGGATATAAATTCAGGTAAGACATTCAATCCAGTATGGATATGTATATGCTTATTTGGCTTTTTTCATATACACAAGGTCTATGAATATTTTGTGGCACATTGTATTTGTTCAAAAAGTATTTGCTGAATGAATCTGCGAATATCTGGATTCATAGAAAAAACTAGAGGGGAATGGGCAAAAGCTGGAAGCATTCCTCTAGAAAACCGGCAGAAGACAAGGATGCCCTTCCTCACCACTCCTACTGAACATAGTATTGGAAGTCCTGGCCAGAGCAATCAGGCAAAAGAAAGAGATAAAGGGCATCCAGATAGGAAGTGAGCAAGTCAAACTATCCCTGTTTGCAGATGACAGGATTCTAAATCTAGAAAACCCCATAGTCTCAACCCAAAGCCTCCTTCAGCTGATAACTGCAGCAAAGTATCAGGATACGAAAATCAATGTACAAAAATCACTAGCATTCACTGGTGTTGGGAGTGTAAATTAGTTTAACCACTGTGAAAAGCAGTAATGTGATACCTCAAAGAGCTGAAAATAGAACTACCATTCCATCTAGCAATCCCATTACTAGGAATATACCCAGAGGAATATAAATCATTCTGCCATAAAGACACATGAAACTGAATTTTCACTACAGCACTATGCATAAGAGAAAAGACCCAGAATCAACCTAAATGTCCATAATGACAGATTGGATAAAGAAAATGTGACACATACAAAACACGAAATACTATCCAGCCATAAAAAAAAATGAGATTATGTCTTTTGTGGAAACATGGTTGTAGCTGAAGGCTATTATCCTTAGTAAACTAATGCAGAAACAGAAAACCAAATACCACGTGTCCTCACTTATAAGTGGGAGAGCTAAATGACAAGAAATCATGAATGCAAAGAAGGAAACAACAGATACTGGGGCTGCTTGAGCACGGAGGGTGGGAAGACAGAGAGAAACAGAAGAAATAATTACTGGGTAGGAGGATTCACACCTGGGTGATGAAATAATCTGTACAACAAACCCGTGTGACATGAGTTTACCCATAAAACAAACCTTTACATGTATTGCAAACCAAAAACAAAAGTTAAAAAAAAAATCTAGAGGGGCATTTTGAAGATATAGGGTAATATTATTAGAAAAAGGGAATAATTTATTACTTATTGGGGGTAGATTTACCTTAGATAAGAGGATCTCCAGGATTCTTTTTTCTTTTCCATCAATCTCATTGACGTATAAATACAAATAATAAAGTGTACCCATTTGATTATTACTTATATTTCAATGACTGGTGGCAAATATAACCACCACCACAATTAAGATAATAACGTTTCCTTACTCCAAACTATTCCCATATGCCCCTTGCAGTTAAGCCCTTCCCTAATCCTGCCCTGTTACAGCCACAGGCAACCACTAATCTCTCTGTCAAAGTCAATTAACTTTGCCTGTTGTAGAACTTCATATACATGGACTCATATAGTATGTTTTTGTGTCTTGCTTCATTTCACTCAGCATAATATTTTTGGGATGCATTCATATTATTGCTTATATCAATACCTCATTTCCTTTTATTGCTGATTAGTTTTCATTGTATACATATACCACAGTTTGCTTATTCATTCACTTGTTAATAGACATTGAGGTTGTTTCTGGTGTTTTGGGCTACCAAAAAGAAAGCTGCTATGAACATTCCTCTACAGGTCTCTTTTGTGGGTATATTTCTAGAATTGTTCTTGGGTAAATACCCATGACTGGAATTTTTGGATCATATAGAACTTATATGTATAACACTATAAGAGAATATTGAATAGTTCTCCAAAGTGGTTGGAACATTTTATACTCTCCTCAGCAATGTATGAGAGTTCCAGTTCCTCCACATCTCCACAAACACTTTGATTTTTTCAGTCTAATTTTAGCTATTCAAGTGGGTGTTTCATTGTGGTTTTAATTTATATCCCCGACTATCCATGCAGTTGAGCATGTTACATGTGATTATCAACCATTTCTATATCTGCCATGTGAACTATTTGTTTAAATCTTTAGCACATTTTATATTGAAATATTAAGTTGTAGTAATTTGTTATGTATTCTACATGCAAATCCATTTACAGATACACGTAATACAAATATTTTCTCACAATCTGTAGATTGCTTTTTTATTTTTGTAACAATATTCTGAAGAACAGACTTGTTCATTTTTGATGAAATTCAATATATTAATTTTTTCCTTGATGGTTTATGAATTCACATCCTAAGAACAAGACGACTTTATCCTATTTTTCCTTCTAGAAGAATTACTAGCTTTGCTTTTGCTTACTTCTATAGTACACTTCAAGTTCATTTTTGTGTAAAGTGTGAAGATAAATGGTTAGCTTTTTCTATACAAATAGCTAGATTTTCCAATATCATTTGCCTCAATGACTATCTTTTCCCTATTGAGTTTCCTTGTCACTCTTGTTAAATATCTTTTGACCACATATGAGCCTCTATATGTTTATGAATTCTCTATTCTGGTCATTGATCTCTATATCTATTCTTATACTGACACCATACTGCCCTGATTTCTAGGGTTTATAGTAAGTCTTGAAATCAAGCAGTATACATTCTCCAAATTTCTTCTTTTTCAAAATTTAACTGTTTAGGCTTTTGCATTTCTTCTAGTTTTTAAAAACTTCTTGTTAATTTATACCAAAAAAAAAGCCCACGGAGATTCTGACTGGGTTTGAGGTCTTTGTATATTTGTGATTGTTCCCACGTTGATGTATATACAGATAGATATATAAACTTTGCAGCATTTTTATAATTAGGGTTCGCACAATAAAACCTTTACTTTTGACTTATCTGTGCTTTTACATATGAATTGCATTTTTTTTGTAAAAGCATGTAGTTGGTTCCTGCTTCCTTTGTAATGCAGTATGATAATCTCTGACTTTTAATTGGAATATTTGGACTATTTATGTATAATGTAATTATACATATAGTTGCAGTTATAATTACCAAGATGGTCCACCATCTTGCTCTGTGCTTTCTATTTGTACCATGTGTTCTTTGCTCCCTTTTTGTCTTTGTCTGCCTTTATTGAGGGTTTTTTTTTAAGATATTTTATTCATATTTATCTCCACTGTTGTAATTATTTATACGTTTTATTTTTATGTTTTTGGTGGTTCCTGTTGACTTTATCTTTGTACCTTTAACTTATCACAGTATACTCTCAAATAATATGATGCCATTTTTAACAATGTAAGAACTCCATAACAGTATGCTCCATTGCCTGCTCTCCTTGTCCTTTGTGCCCTTGAGTTTTTTTAAATTTTTCTTCTGACTTTCTGACATCTTTCTCCTTCTGTACTTATACCTTCTTTATCAAGGGTCATTCATCTTTGTCAATGTCCTTTATAAATCATAATTACCCAATAATATCCCCTAAGAAGAACAATCGCCTCAGTTTAGAGATAAGCATTCTAATGCTTGCCATATGCACTTTTGGGGGCGTTGTCAGGATAAAATTAGAGCATGTACTCAAAAACACCTTATAATCTTTAAAATGTATTACACATGAGGTCTTTATGCTTCCACAAGTATTTTCACAAATAATATATGCAATCCTCAACAAAAACATAGCAAGACATCTATATAAGTTCAGTGATTTGAATGAGTGATATATAAATGAGCATGAATGCAAATCAGACTGCTGAGCTAGAATTTACTTTTGTGCTTTCTGTAAAATAAAATTTGATAAGCAAAGAATACTCTAAACATGGCACATACTTAGCCTAGGTAACTACGAGGGGCAACAAACTATTTTTGAAGTGCCAGAGAATAAGTACTTTACATTAAAAAAATTAATATGGGTAAAAATGTTTGAAATGCACAAACAGATGTTTTAAAATAAGTGTTCTGTTCCATCTTCTTTCTCAGTCAGCAGTTACTCATTATAGCCCAAAGTAATACAGCTATATTTCTTTTGAAATATACCATAAGTCAGATTTTACATCAAGGCATAGTGACCTTCCTTTCAGTTAGTATGAGTTAGTGAGGTTTAAACTATTTTTTGCCATGTAAGTACTGTAAACAGCAGTTGCCTTGGACCCACAGCCATTCCTCCAGCTAGGAAACTGGGTGCTAGAGGCATTGAGAATAATTAATTTCATTGTATCATCTTTGAACTGCTTGCATTTTTTACCACGAATATAAATTACTTTTTCAGTTAAAAAACCTGGTTAATAAAATCGTTAAGTAATACAATTTCATAACTATATTGTGCGTGGTTCATTGTGAATTATAAACTGCTGTAAGTATGCACACCTAGCTTTTATTAGCATTGTACCCAAAATGATATTTGTTGTGCACAATTGACTACTGCCTATTACAATTTAATGAAAGCACAGCATTCACATATTAAATATAAATAATTGGTGATGAATAAAAACATTTCACAGTGTTAAATAGCTAATAAAATATCAAAAGTTCATCGATTCTCAATAAAAATAAAATTCAATCAATAAGCTCACACTTAAGGCGACCACACAATTGTTTCAAAAGGTCTTTAGAATCAGATAATGATGCAGTGAATTCTTCTTTCAAATACCATATGTCCCATACATTTTCTGCGGACTGTTAAAAATGATAAACAGTGGTGTAATGAAGTGGAACCTCCCATTATTTCAGCATGGTTCATCATTGTATCACTGCAACAGGGACACTGCCTTGTAAAATCTACTAGCTCCCTCCAATTTACATTTAGAATTACAGAAAATTAAATGAGATGAAATTAGTTTGTTCTTGTGGGAAAAGCCAAGAAGCACCGTCTTGCCAGTGCCTTTCTTCACAACATTAACGCTTTATCCTTCAGACGTGTTGTCCCTGTTCAACACTGCATTGGGAGCTGGAGGAATCTGACAAACTGGCACTAAGGTAGACATTTCAGAAATGAGATCAGCTCTAGGAACCTGGCAAACTACACAGAAAATTCCATTTTCTTCTCACCTATTTATTTCAGTTTAGTTTTGCAGGCTATTCTACAATGCCAATCCTTATAGAACATCTAAGGAGGAAATTATTCATATCCTATATAGGTCTTCATCATGCCTAAATAGCAGCTCTTTCTTTAGTAAGGATTTCTGTAATTGGAAGATAATTATGTGTGTGTTCATTATTGACTGGTCAGTTTAAAACAATTTCTATCAAAATCCTAGCAGCAGAATTTTTTGTAGATATACACAAGATTATTCAGAAACGTATATGGGAAGGCAAAGAAACATAACTAGAGCAATTTGGGAGAAGAAGAATAAAGTGGGAGGAATTGGTCTATCCAATTTCAAGACTTACTATGTAGCTACAGTAATCAAAACTGCCCGGTATTGATGGACGGAGAGACACTCAGATCACTTTAAAAATAAAGAGGTGAGTTATGAGCAGGATCAACAGTCCGAGGAAGCACACAGAAGAGGCCCCTGGCTGATGCTGGAGTCTGGCACAGGACACAGCACATGGAGTGGAGGATGCGGATGCAGCTGCCAGCCTGAGGAGGAGTGTGGGCAGCTGGATGCTCTACTTCCCTATGGAGCCTTGACAATCACTCTTGGCTCACACAAAGGCTTTTTTCTCTGGACTTTAGAAAATATTCCTCAAATACTGTCATTTACAACTTCCACTTTGCAAAGGTGGGTACTGAGACTTGGAGGATTTTTCTGGGGCCACAGCCACAAAGAGAAAAAAAGCCAAGCCAAAATGGAGACTCGATTGTGATTACAAATGGTGGTACCCTCAGCCATGCACAGCTTCCATTTTCAGGGTAGGAAAAGGCTGCTTGCCTTTGGACTTGTGTGTGCATGTGTAAGTGTACTGGGTGGTGGTGGAGTGAGTTACTCGAATGATGGTTATGCTTTCTATGAACATTATTCATAAACAGAAAAAAATTATCTGTGTTCTCTAGATTTTGCTTTTGAACACCTAAATCTTAGTTTTCCAAAACATGTTGGCCCTTAATAAGTGAAACTCGATTAAAAGTTCTAAACCAGTTCTAAACAAGAGTCCAAAAGCTATACAATTCATAGAATATTTCTCCATATACTTTATCTTACACGTTAAATGATAGAAAAAGTTTTAGTTTAGCAAAATAATCAGCTCTCCTCTGCCCTTTCAGAAGATTATGCTGTGTTTAGTACAACTGCCTTAGTTGTAGCCGTGTCACAGACTTCTATGGGTGCAATGTTCTCCAAGTAGCTTCAGCTATACATGCCTTACAACCCACTTTTATGCTCTGCTTCTCATACAGCTCAGGTGGCTATATGTTGGTTCTAAAATTCAAACAAAACTCCTAACCTCAAGTTTAAAGACTTAGCACAATTGATGTCATTGCCAATTCTCATTTTAGGTACAGGTCCCTATTCCATTCTATCAAACCACTCCCTCCTTTTCAACCTTTGGGATAAAATTCATCTGTCCACTCCAGGTTGCACACAACCTCTAGCTTATTCTGTTATTTCTCAATATTATCACTTATAACCTTCTAAAGCTTCCCATTAGTCTTGAAGTAAGGAACACAATCCTCGAACATGGTCTCTAAGACCATAAAGGAGCTGGCTTCCACTTTCCTCTGTGGTCTTGTTCCTCACTAACTTCTCCTTGCTCCATTCGCACCTCCTAGACAGTTTCTTTTTGTTTCTAGAGCACACCATGGTCTCCATTGTCTCTAGGCTTCCCCATATGCCCTTTAGCACTGTCTGAAAAGCTCTTCCCTCCCTCCTTTTGTCACTTAAACATCACTTCCACAGAAAAGCCTTTCCTGATGCCATTATTATAGGCTGGCCAGATTGGGAAATAATACAAATAGCAATAGTAACAACGACAATAGCAGCAACAACCACAATAATAATTCCTAATATTTATTGGATATTACTTCTGTGCCAGCCTCTGTTCTAAACGTTTTATATGTATTTATTAATTTGTCTTTACAACAACCCAAAAGAAATATGTACTGTTACTGTCTCTTTTTACAGGTAAGGAAACTGGGGTCAATGAGAAACTCGCCCCAGGTGTCGCTGGTAGGATTTGAGGAGCTGAGCTTCATCCACAGGCAGCCTTCCCCTAGGGCCTATGCTTTTAACTGGACACACCATGATGCTTCATCTCTCTTGGGTAGAAAATACAGCAATTCTTTTTATTTCAATGAGATAGATATTTCAAGACACCAAGAGATAAAGATTCATCAGAGGTTTCACATGCCTTCTACCCTACTAAATACAATACCAAATCCAAATACTGTTTGCACTGCTTCCAGTCTTCTATCTGAAAGTAAGAATCTCCAGTTGCCCAGTTTCATACGTTCCTAGGGTTGCTGTGATTCCTTTGTCCTTAGGGTCATCATAGAGCGGTCCTGAAGGTCCTGGAAGTTAACAGATAACACTGCAGCAAAGAGGAAGGAGGATTGTGACCACATTATTACTTTTTCTGTGGCAGAATTGTGGGCCAAAGTGGAAATCCACTTTGAAAAGTTTTTGACCCTATTCAGGGTACAGTGAATAAATTTCTTTCACATTACTACATAACAAAAAAGGCAGGCAAGCAGAATTTTATAAAAATTTTATTCAAATTGGCTTTAAGAAGAGTAGCGAATAATACAGATGCTACTTTTCCTCCTTTAGTGTAGATGCCCATAGGTTTTAGCAGTGTTCACATATCTTATTTTAAGCCATAGTAATTATATATTGGTCAGATTTAGTCTGCTAAAAAGGAAGAATACTTCCACAGCTGTGCCTGTCACTTCACACCCATTTGGAGAATTAGCCTGAGAATGCAGGATTGTGCCTTATATTTCCTTGAGGCCCTGTCCCTCAATCTCTCTTGCTTCATCTTGTACTTCTCTTCTTTTCAACACTCTGCACTCCTGTCTTTATTTACTTTCTTCTGCATTAGCCCATGAAGGCAGAGACCATTTCAGTCTAATTCACACTGAATTCTCTATATGTTGGCCCCAAAAAGTTGTTGCCTGATTGTCTACACTGCATATATGTTGATTCATTTATTCTTTCAACCAATATTCTCTAATAGGTAGGAGAATATAAAAATGTTGACAAGACACAGATCTTGTCAAGACTTGTCTGATAAGCGAAATGAATGGGTTCACAGGCTGTTTCAGTAGCTCTACACTGCGATAGGTATAAGCATGGGGTGCCATGAAAGCGCATAGGAGGGACACTCACAGTCTTGAGGGGTGGCAAGAATGCCCAGGGAAAAAGATGCTGGATTTGATAACTAAAGGAGGACTGTGGCAAAGGAAGGAGAGAACACTCCCATGAAAAGGCCCAGAGCCCAGAACAGGATGGTTCACAGACCTGTGAATGGTAGGACCATACAGTGGGGAAGATGCATCTCTAAGTTAGGCAGAGGCCAAACAATGGAGAAGCTACCCTGGGATGCTAAAAATTTAACTTTATTCGGAGGGCAATGCAAACCCAGGTAAGCGTTCTCAGCAAAAAAAAAAAAAAAGCACAATGATCAAATCTGCACTTTAGGAAAACCCCTCTAGCGGCAATGTGCCAAAAAAGCTGAAGACAAGGTTGCTAGCTGGGAGCAGTTGGATCATTACAGTCACCAGGTGATGGATGCTGGTGTTTCAACCTCGAGCAACCTTGATAAGATCAGGGAGAACTAGAAATGAACTTAAGCACTGAAGGAATAGAATCAACAGAACTTCGGAACTGACTAGATGTGGCAAATGAGTGACTCCAGGGTTTCTGGGAGAGAGTTCTGTTGGTTAGCACCTGTGTAAACATACGTACAGGATTTAGATGGCATATGAACACATACATACAAGCATTCCTCATGCTGTATTTCTAATTTCCTTTGACTTTTAAAAAATAGACTTTAATATGTCCCAAGTCATAAAAAATGTGTGTGTCCCTTTTGGAATTCTAAAATTAAGGTCTCTACCCAAGGATTAAAGTGTACCTGCCTTCCTTCTTCAAGATTGTATAAGTTCCTATCAGAGTCATGGGCCTCCTGAATGAGTTCTGACCCTCAGGAAACCTTCCACAGGAATAGGTTCAGTTTGATACTTTTTCATGATCCAGCATATTAGTTACAAAGCTGAGATTTGGCTCTTCTCCTGTGCTTGCCTCCTGTGCCTTTTAGTGACTTCCAATACCTCACCTTCATCTTTATGAGGTTGGAATGAACTGCAACCATATTATCTGAAAATGCAGGTCAAACATAAAAAAGAAGTCCTCTGAAACTGACTTCAGAAAATATTAGCTTTCCCTTTACTATCAACATTTAATATTGCTTTCAGCAAAGGATTTTACTTGTTTCTCTATTATTTTGGTATTCTGCTATTTTTGAAAATAATAGTCAGATGTTCCAAATACTATATGGCCACAGGGGGAATTTAGCTGGAGTTCAGACTTTCACGCATGAGCACCGAAGGAAGCATGAGGGGATTCAGCAGAGTGAAGGCCAGTCCTCTCTATGCTTAGGGGCATAAATCAAGATTAGGTAAAGTATGTTTCCACTCGTCCCAGGAATAGTACTGCCATGCCCTATAAGATTCAGAATAGAGTCCTAAATTATTACTGATGCAATGGTTATAAAGAGGAGCTGCCTACTGGGATCTGTATTTTGGTTCTTGTCTCTCCATGTTCCGCGTGACGTGCTTTACAAGAGCTCTGAAGCACAAGCGTGAAAGCCAAATCTGATGAGGAAACAGCTTCTTCTGATTCCCCACAACACCGTTTGCCCTGATTTCTCAATAAGCATTTGATTTCCACATAGAGCTTTTTCAAGACATTCTTTTTACAGAATACTGAATTTCACATTGTGTTTTTAATATGATCGTTCAGTGCAAACCAGTGTTCCAGTCACTATTTTTCTAACCATATTCTAGTTTCAGCCATGCTGATTGGTACTGCGGCCACCTAATCAGTAATGTTTCTAATTGCAGCAGAGAGAATGCTCTTGTACAGGTCACAGGGATTCATGATCTAGCATTGCAGTACCTCCTCTACAGTCCATAAGGAAAGGGCTTTCTGCCTTAGCTGGACTGTGCCATGTTTTAAGGCATATGGTAAAGATATTTAATTGAAAAATGATTTTGCCACATTGTATGCCTACATAACTAAATCATGTCTAAATATATTCAGTCTTGTGTTAGAAAACCTCTTTATCTTAAGTAGGGCCGGTAGAATCTGCCAAAATACGATATTTAAAAACTTTGGGTATAGCTTAGTGCAAGGAAAAATACTATAAAGTTAATCTTAGTTTTTAAGAATTTGCGCTTATTTTTAGAATTATTCTTCTCTTAAATATTTTATTGTACATTTTTGTTGTTGTGGCTAGATATATTTAAGATATCTTATTATATAGAATATAAATTGTAGGAGAAAACTTGAAGTACAGCCTATACAATATTGAACACAAAATGGTAAACTAGTCATATTGTGAATACTTTAAGTCACAAGAATACATTGAGCTGCTGCAGCCAAGAGAGTGAAGTAAATGGTTTAATCTGGAAATGTTATAAATTCTAAACTCTGGTGGGGGATGGGATACTAAAAGGGTAACAAATTTTTTAATGAAATTCTCAATTAGGAAGTTACTCCCTCTAAAAGGTATTCTAAGCACACTTTCTTTTGTTGTACTCCAGCAGAGAACAAAGGAACTGAACAAATATGCAACCAGACCAGGAGATTACTTTAAAAAACAGAGCTGGAGCTTCAATAAATAAATAAATAAAATAAACAAATAAACCTCAAACAAAATAAAATAGCAAAACACAGACACTTTGTAGAATGCCATCCTCCTTATTAATACAATTGATAAATACCTTACTACAGGGAAACATTAACATATGTAAAAGTAAATAGCGGATTGCAATAATGGCTCTAATCTAAGTAGTTTCAGAAATAAGCACAGGCTAATTTTATATAAGAACCACTAAAAAGAATCAATACAACTTGAACAACTTAAGAATAATTTAAAATATCAATAACTATAGAAATAAAAATTATCATTTATTATTTCTGTTTTCCACACACTCTGCTAAACAATTTATATTCATTGCATTATTTAATCCTCACAATAAATCTATTGCAGTGGGTACTTATTTTAATGCCTGTTTTATGAATGAAGAAATTGTTGCTTAGAGTGGCCAAGAAATTTGCCCAAGGATAAATGCTAGTAAAAACAAGATTCTGACCCAGTCAGAATTACTCCTTTATCATACTCTCTTCCCTGACACTCTAGAAGTATTGTCAACAAATTATTCTCCTGATGGCTTTCACCAGCTCCTTAATAAGGATGAATTAAATAAATGAATTCATAGGAATGAATGACTCTAATTTACATTCGAATATCAGCAAATACCATTTGTAATTTTTGTATAACCTCATGTTCAACTTTCTAAAAAATGTATGTACTTCTAATTATAGAGTGAGGGTTTAGTCATTCTCAAAAATTCTTTTAAAACTTTCTTAGAGTTTCAAATTAAAAATCTTAATTTCCAGTAACTCTGTGGAACAAAACTAGATGAACATCATAATTTAGAGAATATTTTTACATGGAGTAATCCAGTCTGGAAGTACTCCATGTTACAGTAGTACTGACCACAGCTACAGTTGATGTCATTTTTCCTGGTGGCCAACTTGCCTGAGGTTTCTAAGGCAATTTTTACAAATAATTTATATATCTTCTTTCTAGGTATTTGTGCTTTCCTTATGTATTATGACAATTTTCCTCACCTACATTTTTATACAAAAGATGTACACATATGCACAAATGCATACACTCACATGCTTCACATATATGTAAACAAGCACTCATAGCTATAGATTTTTTTTAATTTCGAGGCTATTGTAATTGAGAGGCTACTTTGATAGCTTAACAGTTATATTCATGCGGTGTCAGCAACTGCCCAGCTTATGATGATATAAGGGCACTAATGATATTATATTCACTGAGCTGCCATAATACGTTTCCAGAGAAAGATAACTTAATTGGCAGCCTATTATCTGAGTAGGTATATGGGTGCTCTGGAGTTTGGAATGTGCTTATTGAAGCCAAGGTAATTGAGGCATCAGGTGATTTGAGTAATGGTGATTAGAATCATCTGTGTGCAATGTGCAGTGAGTAAGAACATGTGTAGGAAAGAATCCTTTTTATGAGACATTTAATTGTTGAGACCCCTGAATAACCTTGCTATTCTTTTACCCTCCTCACTTCTAAATCTACTATTAATTCAAGCTGGAAATAATTTACACAAATATTCCTGGGATTTATTTTTGTAACAATTATGAGATCTTCAGGTAAAAACCCAAACTTATTTTTAAGGTAAAATACTTGTTACTTGATACACATTCTCGTAAGAGTATATTCATTCAACAGTCTGCACCACAGCTAAAGGAATCACAAATGGCTTTGATATATTTCATAATATATCATGATGACAGTATCTGAAGAAACCTGAACAGATTTCTAGATTTTGTTAATGTTGGAGAAAAATATGTCAGTGTGAAAGTCTGTATAAGTGTGTGGAAAATTAATGATAAACTGAATGAACAAATAATAATTTCCTCCTTATTAATACCAACAATACTGACTATAAATATTAAAGAACACATCAATTTATTCTAAATTAGATTGTATAAATTCTAAGTTTTCTTCTAAATCCCATTAGGTCTGAGAGGCCTATTGTTGGGGGATAAAGAAACATAATATACAAGGATAGCATTAAACTCTAGGCTTCCCTAAACTACTAGTAAAAAATATTTTAAATAGAACAATACAGAGATCAAATGTCTATTTGACATGTTTTATCCTATGAGAGTTGCTTACAGATATTTGTCAAATTAATAAATGTATATTTGGGAAGCAGAGTTCTGTAATCTGATTATAGGGTTATAGTAATTTTGTTTAAAATTATTTTCCAATAACAACTTAACTTTTACAGCCAAATAGCAGTGAATTTTAAACACGTGACAAGTCACAAAAAAACTTTAATATGTTACTTGAAATATTGAATGGTAAATGTTAGTGAATGAGAGTCAGTATGATCATGACTATGTTATCTTTGAGTGATTGTGTAGTAAGCCATTCCCAAAAATGTTGGGAAGCTTAGTGAAAATTAGCATTAGATATGAATGTAATATTAATGAAGGCTTTGAAATAGCCATTACCACTATGTGGAAGCATCAGAACCAACCCTATGGAAGATCAGTTGATCCTGGAAACACTGTTTCTTTCCAGGTTATTGGTGGCAAAGTTGCATGAGCCTTCTAAGGCAAGTTTTACTAATCATTTATATATTTTCTTTGTTCTTTTCTTGTGTTTTTATTTGTGCTTTTCTTATGTATTATGATAATTTCCCACCTATATTCTTAGACCAAAGACTTTTTTGCTCATGTATGCATAAATGTATACACTCACATGCTTCACATGGATGTGAACAAGCACACAGAGCTCCAATTTTTGGTTTTGTTTTTTGTAATTTCAAGGCTATTGCAGTTGAACAGTTACTATAATAGGTGGAATAAACCTGGGTCATAGCCCTTCCTATGGCCTTTCTGTATCATTTTTCTCCTTTAAAAATATTGTGTGAGTAATCTTTAATCCTTTAACAAAACAGACTTGGTCAAAAGGTAGCATTATCTACTTACTAATGAGACTTAGAGATAACCTTTTTCATTTAAGTCAAGTCTAGTTTTCCAATGTCAGGGTTTATCATAACCACTTTATATTTAACAAAAAACTTTCATGCTGCTAGAGTCTAATTAGGTAGTGACATTATGAGTGAACTCTGAAGAACAGATGTTTGGAAAAGTAGAGCAAGAGGTCATGTCTGCTGAGCACATCACGGTACAATAAAACTCCTAATGTGTCTTAATAACTTACATCAGAATAACCTGCCTAATATGTTAGTTAATACTGCCAATTATGAAAGAAAACAAAATTGTTACCTAAAATGACTTCTTTCAACTAATATTTTCTATAGCAGGTCTGATTTAAAAAGGGTTGGAAGGTACAAGCAGCCACCAATTTCTCAGAAATACCTTCCTTGTCGATCAATCATATACCTCACTGAAGAAAGGAATCATTAACAAGCTACAAAGTTTTCATTAAATTTTAATGAAGAAGTGTAGTTGATAGAATTTATCAGTCTCACAGTTAGCATAGGGTCCTTTATAATTTTCTCAATGTTCACATTTATTTTTAATCATATTTCCTGAAAAACCAACTCACTTTCCTGGTTCCCGTTTCTGTCAATACTACTATAATCACTCTAGTCACCTAGGAAGAAAAATCTAGATATAATATCCAGATCCTTTTAAGCATCAAGTCATGTCATTTCCTTTGGGATATTTCTCAGATCCAACATCTTCCTTTGAATTTCTATTGCGATCAACATTAGCATGGTTTGAATCAGGAATTTATTATTATTATTATTATTATTATACTTTAAGTTCTGGGTTACATGTGGAGAGCGAGCAGTTTTGTTATATAGGTATACACGTGCCATGGTGGTTTGCTGCACCCATCAACCCATCACCTACATTAGATATTTCTCCTGATGTTATCCCTCCCCTAGCCCCCTGCTCGCCACAGGCCCTGGTGTGTGATGTTCCCCTTTCTGTGTCCATGTGTTCTCATTGTTCAACTCCCACTTACGAGTGAGAACATCCAGTGTTTGGTTTTCTGATCTTGTGATAGTTTGCTGAGAATTATGTGAACCAGGAATTTCTGAAAGTCAGAGACTAGACACATAGGGGTGAACAAGATAAAAGATGTTAAAAAAAAATCTGTTGATCATGCCACTGCACTCCAGACTGGTGACAAAGGGAGACTCCATCTCAAAAAAAAAAAAACAAAAAACTGTTGTATTTTGACTACTCAATATGCATTTGTCTCCCACAATAGATAAAGCCTTGAGGAATTCTGAGAGTGTTATGAAAATTTACTGGATTTGATCTTGTTAAGGAAGTCAGAAGAGGCTTCCCTAAGCAATTGAGTCTGAAACTGAATTGTAACATATAAGTAGGAATAGACCAAGCAATGAAGGAAAGGAAGGGTAACCCAGGCTGCGGGAATACTATGTAAAAGGATGCTATGACGGTGAAAAAGGAAATGAGAAGAAGGCCTGTGTTGCTGCAGCAGAGAGCGGCAGGCAGCACCATCACATGCACGAACCTGGAGGGACAAGACCATGCAGTCTTGAGAGCCATGTCAAAAAATTTCATGTTTATCCAAGATCACTGGACCTTTCATGAGGTCTCAGATGCAACACGCTGAAAAACAAGAATCTTTCTTCACCCTGGACTCTGATTTCTCCCATTTTAGTTCCTAACGTTTAGTGAGTGGTTTCCTTTACCCCGGCTCTAAAAGAAACCTTCAGTCAGTCACCACGGTCAGTCTATTCTACCTCCTATATATACCTCACATTTATATCACTTGTGTCACTGCTGTTTAATTCAGATTTCATCATTTTTTTCTTGATTTACATAATTAGAATTCTCCCTGTTCTCCAGCTTAGCCTCCCTTTAATTCATCCACTTCACTGCTCCCTAAGTGACCTTTCAAAATTATTGATATAATCCCATTAATTCTCTGTCCTTTCACAGTAAACCCAAAAATTCAGTTCAGGTTAGTTTACCACACAAACCACTACCGAAATCTTTATTCTCAGTTTTGCAACTTCTTTAAATGCTTTCTTTATTTCAGTACTGAGCTTCCTACAACATGAATGAGACATTATTTCATGCTGTGCTTATTATTTCATGTGTGTTAGTTTGATTTGGGTCCTTTATCCAACCTTGTCAAATTATTAGTTTGGTGCAAAAGTAATTGCCATTACTTTTAATGGCCAAAACCGCAATTACTTTTGTATAAACCCAATAACATCTTGATTTCAAGACTCAACCAAAGCAGCATCTCCTCAAGGAAGATTCTAACTCACTTATCCCTCCTCTGGCTCTGTCAACTTTTTAAAGAATATTTTATAAATGTTCAGTAATGGTTTGCTTTAAGATTTGTCATCTTCAAACCAACCAACCAACCAAGCGACAACAAAACAGGTCTACCCTGGAGTCATACTCTAATTTTTTCTATTTTCCTCCCTTTCTGATCCTTTATCCCACTTTCTTTTTCTTCCTCTTCCTTCTCCTTCTTCTTTGTCAAATAGAGGATTCAGTTATTATCATTGATCCATACAAAGTCCCTCTCTCATTTATTTTCTTTAATTCCCATCCCCCATTTCTATTCCCCATCTTCCCATGTGCAACCTTCCTAATATGTTTGATATGCATCTTTTTGTTTGTATGTACTTTTAGAAAATGTTTATTGTTTTGTGTGCAAAAAAATAATAATAATAAAAAAGAAAATTAAAAAAAAAAGATTTGTCATCTTAACCAGATCATCTATAACTATGTCACTTGGATCATGGAGGAACTTAACAACTCTTTGTCAAACTATACATTTTACATGACAATGTATTTGACTGCTATAATAATTCTGTTCAGTAAACAATCTTAAAGCTATTAAAGTTGAAAGTGTGACTCAGAGAGGGTAAATATCTTACTCAAGAAATAGTTCTTCAATTAATAAGGAACTCCGTGCTCTCTGTGTAATAGAAAACCAATATTTATGTTAAAGATGGCTCTTCAGTTTTTGAGTTTCACTGTTTACTATCTACTGTTGATAGAGTTTCACTGTTTACTATCTACTATTGGACCATTATTAGCATTAACTATAACTTACTCAAGAGGCCCCATTTGAGGGTTTCATTGTAAAAAGCCTATACATATAATAGTATATTATATTACAATTATAATATTCCAATACTAAAAATAATGACAATAGCAATCCAAGATTCCCACAGTTGCAGGGAAAAGGCCAACATCATCTCTGTGTAATATGGACACCATCCTCCTAACATCATCGAATGATATTATGAAGTTAAAACTCTGAGCAGTGATTAATGATGAAAATTAGAAATGGAACTTCACTAATCTCTTTTAATATAGAGAGTCACAGGGAAGAAGGAGTTTGCAATTTTATATTACTAGTTCAGAAAAAGGCCTCACTGAAAGAGTAATATTGAGCAAACTCCCGAAAAAGAGAAGCCCATTTAGTTTCCTGAAAAAAAAGAAAATTTATAGCAGTAGAATTTGTCACACCAAGAGAAATTGAGATCCCTCATGGGGTCAAAGAAGTAGAGAGTTTAAAGAAGGAGGAAGGATGAACCACCAAATGCTACAGAGTAGACATATAACATCAAGGCAAGAAGCACTTACTAGTTTTCATAGCTTTGTTTTGTTTTGTTTTGTTTTTGAAACAAGGTCTTGCTCTGTTATCCAGGCCAAGTGCAGTAGCACAATCATGGCTCACTGCAGCTTTGACCTCCTAGACTCAAGTAATCCTTCTGCCTCAGCCTCCCGAGTATCTGGGACTACAGGGCATGCCACCATACCCTTCTAATTTTTTATTTTTTGTAGAGACAGGGTCTTGTTATGCTGCCCAGGCTGATCTCAAACTCCCAGATGCAAACATTCCTCTCACCTCAGTTTCCCAAGATGCTGGGATTACAAGTGTTAGCTACCGTGGCTGTCCATTATTTTCTTGAAAGGATTTTCAGGGGGAGTGTGTAGGAGCAAACAGAAACAAAACAACCAAAAACCCAGAGTGCAGCAAATTGAGGAAATGATTAAGAGGTGAAAACAAAATCCAGCATATGTGAACAATTGTTTTGAATAAAATGACACTTGCATCCCTCCACATTAAATTCATCAAGAAGTTGTGTCACCTCTACCTTGAAGATGTATCGATATCTCACTGCTATTTATCCCTTCCAATGCCATTCAAATCTAAGCCACTACCGTCCCTTTTCTGGATAGTTAATAAAGTCTCCTAATTAGCCATTCCACTTACTCTGTTCCCTTCTATATAGCATATTTCCCACAGCAGCAAGTACTTTCTAGTTAAAATATTACTTCTCTAATCAAAACTCACAGTATAACTTTCCTTTCACTCAAAATCTTTGCAACAATCACAAAACCCTACGTAATATACCTCCTACTACCATCTTATTGAGTTCAAATTCTACAACTGCCACTTTCTTCATTCAGTTCCCAATCACTCTGCCCCCCCTTATATTCCTCAAATATGCCAAATATAGTATTACCTCAGGACCTTTGTGCATGTTGTTCCTGCTGCTTGAATTGCTATTTCCATCTGATATCTCTGTAATTTTTTAAATTTCTTTCTTCATTTCCTTCAGGTCTTTGCTCAAATCGCACTCTTACACTGAAGTCTTCGTTGAGCAATATAAAATTCCAAACTCCTCTTTTTATTATTATTATTATTATACTTTAGGTTTCAGGGTACATGTGCACAATGTGCAGGTTTGTTACATATGTATCCATGTGCCATGTTGTTTTGCTGCACCCATTAACTCGTCATTTAGCATTAGGTATATCTCCAAACTCCTCTTTCATCCCTTAATCTCTCTCTACACTCAATCCCTGTGTTTCTTTTTCCATAGCACTTATCATCAGGTAATATTCTACCTGTTTTATTCATTTTTAATTTATCATTTATCTCTACACACTATAACAGTAGCTGCTATATCAGAGCAGGGACTTTTATCTGCTTCATTTACTGTTTTATCTACAGCACCTAGAACATGCCAGTCATATGATAGGTGCTGAGTGAGTATTTGTTGCATAAACAAAATGAGTGAATATTTTTTTAAAAAATGAAAAAATTGGATTAAGGAAGCAGAAGTTCATGGAAGAAATTTATAAGTATGAACAATAGCAGAACATATGTATATACTGATGAAAAAGAGGCAGAGAAGGTACAATTGTAAAGATACAGGAAAACAAGGAAATTATTGATAGAACAAAACCCCTGCAGCAGTAAGAAAGCATGGGTTTTAGCAGAAATATACATTTGAAAATGCATATTACCACCTCAAACCCATTGACATGGCTCCTATCAGCACACACACAAATAACAATTGTTGATGGGGATGAGGAAAAATTAGAACACCTGTTCACTGTTGGTGGCAATGTAAGATGGTACAGCCACTGTGAAAAACATTATGGAGATTCCTCAAAAACTTAAAAATAGAACTTCCATATAATCCAGCAATTCCACTTCTGGGCATATACCCAAAAGAATTAAAAGCAAGATCTTAAAGAGATATTTGTACACCCATGTTTATAACAGCACTATTCACACTAGCTAAAATGAGGAAGCAACAAATGTTCATAAGTGGATGGATGAATTAATAAGCAAAATGTGGTATATATATATATATATACGCACACAATGGACCCAACATTAGCTGAACCTTGAAGATACTATGCTACGTGAAATATGTCAGTCACAAAAACAAAAATACTCCGTTGTTTCCCTTGCATGAGGTACTTAGAGTGGTCAAAGTCACAAGGACAAAAAGGAGAATAGAGGTTGCCAGGGACTGGGGATAGCAGAGAAGCAAAATGTATTGTTTAATGGGTATAGAGTTCTAGTTTCACAAATGAAGAGCTCTGGAGATGGATGGCCATAATGGTTGCACAATATTATAAATGTACTTAATATTACCCAACTGTGTACTTAAAATTAATTAAGATGGTAAAATTTATGTTATGTGAATTTTACCACAATTTTAAAAATTGGGAGAAAAAGTACAGAGTGGTACCCAATCTATGTTTACTGGATTTTCATGTACACTGCTCTTAATAGTTCTCAGATTTGGACTTAGATGCAAAATTAAAGTTAAAACAATTTGCAGTATGTCAAAAATAAGATGGTATTTTCATGAAAATAAACTTTGTCACACCAATTGACATTATTATACAGTCTTAAGAATTATGCTAATCATTAGTTGCTATCTCTGTAACTTAATTAAATGTGCAGTATGATTTCTATGAAAATACCATTTTTCTTCGTGATTTAACGAGACCTACCATCAAGCCATTCAAACCATTAAGAAAACCCAACTGTTAGAAACAATCAACACATTTTTAAAGATATTTGGAGGTTAATGGGAGATTAAAGGGAACCCATTTATTCCCACCTATTCCATCTGGATCCAAGCATTGCACAAATTAACATAAAAACTAAATAAAAATGATTTCCCTTTTTTATTATCCGGGAAAGAAAATCAAAGAGCTGGAACATCACATCAAACAAAGTGTTCTCAAACCAATTTTACATGCCTGGTGTGCTTGATTGGTTTTGACAGCGTGTTAAGAAGGGACGATGCGTGGAGGGGTTCAAACACTTGGCATCAGATTTGGCTCTTCTGTATGCCTTGTCTATTTCCATTTACCAATCATATTTCAAGAACTTTAAATTCCCCCTTTGAAAGTCTATTCATCCTTTTCAATATCACTTCCACTGCTCTAAATCAAGCTCTCATCACCTCTCTCAGAGAGCGGCCTCCTTGTCAAACTCCTCGCTTTTCCGTACTTAGAACTAAGTGATTGCATACATACAGCTGTGATTGCACTACAGATCTCACAGGGAGACCTTCAGAATCTTCAATGAAAGTTCTGTTGACAGCAGAGCTCCAAGTTGGTCAAAGTTCACAAGTGTCATGCAGAATCACAAATTTACTTTCAGTTGGCTGGAGATGGAATGCCCCATAGAGAAACTCTTAAATTAAAATAAATTTTACAAGTCATGAACAACAGTCATTTGATCATATATTTTCTATGGAAAAAAGTGACATTATGTCAGAAGATAAGTATCATTGTTTCTTGATATATAGACAAATACATACATATATACATACATAATTAAGACATCTTATCCCCAGATCTATTTTTCAGCTACTTGGGAGGCTGAGGCAGGAGAATGGCTTGAACCCAGGGGGCAGAGGTTGCAGTGAGCCAAGATCACACCACTGCACTCCAGCCTGGGCAATAAGGGTGAAATCTCCCCTCAAAAAAAAAAAAGTGAAAAAGACACTTAAGAGCTAGTTAGTCCCTCTGCCATGTGAGGACACAGCAAGAACTTGGTAGTTGGCAACCCAGAAGAGGGCCCTTGGCAGAACTTGGCCGTGTTGGCACTCTAATGTAGACTTTCAGCCTCCAGAACTGTGAGAAAAGAATTTCTATTGTTTCTGTTTTCAAATGTCAAATGCATGCCTAAAATCCATGACGAACAAAATATAAACATTATAATTAAAGAAAAGCTCCTTACTGTCTATAACTAAAGACAGTATACTGATTTTTCCTTTTGCCTAAGGCTACGATAGCTCTCTGCACTGGTGACCGGCATTGTGCTAAGCCCTCTTCACACTTCAACTAAATTAATTTTTAAAGCAGTTCTGTTACAAAAAGATAATCATTATCCTCCTTTTATAAATGAAATGTCCTTAGGCTTAAAGAGGTTAAGCAACTGTGCTTAGTCCCATGGCTAAGGGTGGTGCGGAGATTCACACTCTAGTCAGCCTGCCTCCACGGTCACTGCTCTTAATCACTGCTAAATTGTCTCCTGGTAGGTGAATACATGTGATTGGAAATTTTGCCATATACTTTCTATTTTAAATGTATGTTTAGACACATTATAAATTACTTGATCCCAAAACATTTCTTGTGGTGAATGGAGAAACAACATGAGAGAAAAACATTTATAAAAATAAAAACATTAAAACATTTGTTTACTCAAGTTAAAATGTTTCAAAAACTAGCAAATTTAGTCATTTGCTAACTTTCAAATTTCAACTCCCCTTTCCTTCATTCCTACAGCAGCATATTTTTTAAAATCTTCCTTCAAGTAATACTCACTTAGTCAATAAAGACATGTCTGTAATAGAAAAATATATCCATTCCAGTTAACATACGAGTCAAATCATATCCATATGGTAATTTGCCCTTGAGGGCTAAAAAAGTGTCAAATAGGCTTTTTCCCTATACTGGATGGGTGATCATCCTTCTGTTAAAATCGGTCACATGGTTTAATGAAAAGAGATAATACAAATGAGATTTTGCTACATTAAAGAAAAAAATCCTAGTTTTTACAGGTTTTTTTTTTTTTTTTTCCATTTCAGTCCTTAGGCATAGTGATTGTCAGGTGTGTTTTATTTCTTCATGTTTGCTGTTTTTGAATGTTGCAAAATAAGTAGAAGAATAACAGTAATTTGATTAATGGCATACACTCTCCAAAGTGTTTGAAAAATGGCTTTTTTTCATGATTGCCTCATTGTTTTCAAAGATCATTAAACAATAGAGAGAGGTCAAGTGTTCTCATTTACGTTTTGTACTTGAGGACATAAAAACACAAACAGGCTCAGTGACTTAGACCAGATAACTTGGATATCAACATGATATTTGGATATTATGGCCAGATTTCCATATTGTGGTCTAATACTGTAATTGAAGAAGAGAAAAGTGTTTATGATTCAGAGAAAATAGCATGGGCGGCAATCTGGGGATGAAAGGTGGTGAAGTAAACCCGGTAACTTAGAGAAATGTAAACTCTCTGAACAAAACTATTTGCATAGTGATTTTATATACAATGGGATAATAACATGTATTTTTTATATTATGCCTTGAGATATGTGACATTATTATGCTCATTTACATAGGAATTAACTGAAAATCAATGTCAGACAATTAGTAAATGATGGAACTAGAATTCATTTCCATGTCCTTGACTCCGAGATTCTTTTCTTGTTATTATAGCATAAAACTGAAGAAAGAATTACAGTTGACACTTGAACAAATCAGAGGTTAGGGGCACCAACCCTCCCATGCAGTCGAAAAGCCATATATAATTTTTGACTCCCCAAAAACTGTACTAATAGTCTACTGTTGACCAGAAGCCTTACTGGTAATATAAACAGGTGACTAACACATATTTTGCATATGTATTACATACTGTATTCTCACAATAAAGTAAGCTAGAGATAAGAAAACGTTATTAAGAAAATCATAATGAAGGGAAAATATATTTACTATTCATTATGTGTAAGTGGGTTTCATGAAAGTCTTCATCTTCATCATCTTCATGTTGAATAGGCTAAGGAGGAAGACGAAGAGAAGGGGCTAGTCTTGCTTGTCTGTCTTAGGGATGGCAGAGGTAGAAGATCTGCATGTAAAGTGAACTCTTATAGTTCAAACCCATGTTGTTCAAGGGTCAACTGTACTTGCAATGTTTCTTAGTAATCAATAAAATCTCTAGGTGCTGCGAATTTATTTGTCTAAATTCACTTTATAGTTATTTAGACATCAATATAAAAAAGAATAGAATTTTAAAATTTAATGGAAATACATCTATTAAAATTGAGCTTTAAATATTCAGGGAATTTTTCTATATAAGTTAGTGAAATATAAATGACTAAGCAAATGAGTTTAGTCAATTTTTTGTTACTTTTTTGACATTAGAATGCTTACTAGATGATAAAGTACCGCAGGAGACATAATTATGATGAAAACAGACACCGAACGCTAAAAGCTCTTACTATGTTTTAGTTAAAAGCTCTCTAGGAAACAGAAGTCAAAGCATGGAGTAAGTACCAGAGCTCAATTTGCGTGTGCAATTCTAGGGCAGTGAGAGTGAGGGAGAATGGATTTAGGCATCAAAAATGGCAAGCAATTCAAGGTGATGTGTTACTACACTGGCCACTGTTTTAAGAGGAGTCATGAAGAGATACCCCTAGTCATTCAGCAGGTGCATCTGTACAGCCATGCAGAATATCTCTGGAGAGGTATAAGGAAAAAAAAGTGGGCCACGGAATAGCCCAGTGGAAGAAAAAAGAATGTAGTAATCTTCACAGGTCTAGACCATCTCCTGTATTCTGCTGTTCAAAGTTGTCCCTCTGGAACATAGCTCCCCATGGTTCTGGGTTGCATACTATCTTTGGCAACCTCTTGAGAAGCATAATCCTATGTCCCACACTATGGCTAGTAGGTCCAAAGCAGTTTAACCATGCAAGTATGCATGGAGTAAGTCATCCACGACAGTGGCAGAAAGGAAACAAGAGGCTGAGGGTCCTGCGGACAGATGAGGCCAAAAGAATATGAGGAAACACTGAAGATGTGTCTGATAAAGTCGGTGATTTCACTATTCAATTGTTGCATGGACTTATAAAAGCCAGCAGATTAAATTCCCTTAATTCATTATTTCTGATAATTGTTAGCAACAATTTCCCTAAACTCAATTTGGAAATTTCTAAACTATATTTCATTCCAATCTTTGCCAACCCCCACATGCAATTGGTTGAAAATTCCCACCGATTCTTTTACAGTAACTTCTCATAGTCAGTAATTCCTTTCCATTAATATTTTAATCATCCTAGCTCAGTCTGTCAAGAGTCTCTACTGTAAAACTCTTCCCATTCTTCACTCTGATATTATTTCTCTTTACCTTCAAACTAGTCTATATTCAAAATTGCAATTGCTTCTTAAACAAGCTCTATTTAAGGAAAAAAGCAGAAGGTTGTATAAATATTTCCAAAGGTCTACAAATTCACTGCCATATTTTTAAATTATGTTCCTTTAGAAGATAATCTCTGGATTATCTAAAAGAGCCCCAGGATTGAGTACTGCTACACAACTGCTGACCTCTAATCAAAGTCTATGTTGGCTCCAGAATTACTAGGATTCTCTCTGGCGAAGAAGCATTCCTTCTAAGACAAACACGTTGTATAAACAAAAATTTGTCAATAGCTTAAATAAAAGAAACATGATGAGAGAATGGAGTGATCACTCTGCACAGCAGAATATGGGCAGGCTGAGTAAAAGAAAATGTGCCCTGTAGTAGTCAGTACCATGTTCACTTTGAGAACAGCCAGGTAATCTAGCACATAAAATTTAATATTGCTATTATGAATTATCTTCGTTTTCATGTCTCGCTGGTATTTAATTTCATATTTATTTTCATTTTATAATTATTATAAGATTTATCATCATAAGAATTTTTACTGAATTTACAGTTTTACATTTTTATATAGTATTAACAATAACTCACATCCATGCTAGAAATCCAAGAGAATTGTGGCAGTTTCTTTAAAAGTATGCTGTACACTGTTTGAGCTTGCAGATGTGCTGAAATATATCATTGCTGGGTTAATTTTCCTAAAGCATATCTCTAATTATGCCATTGTCTGATATAAAATCTTTCGAAGTTTCTTACTGTATATAAAATTAAAATTCATGAATCTGGCCATTCCTACATGTATGTTCTCCTTCTCTGTACTTGTTTTGTTTTCCAGACTACCTCAGCAAATGGACACATACAAACAACATGTTCACTTATCATTTTGCTGTAGTCCAAATGTTTGTGTACCCCCAAAATTCATATGTTGAAATTTAACCTCCAAGGTGATGGCATTAGTAGCTGAGGCTTTTGGAGGTAATTAGGTTATGAGGGTGGATCCTTCATGAATAGGATTTGTGCCTTTGTAAAAGAGACCTCAGAGAACTAGTAGTTCCTTCTACTACATATGAACACAGCAAAAAGTACCATCTAGGAGCCAGAAAGTAAGGCCTCACCAGATATAGAATCTGCCTTGATTTTAGACTTCCCAGACTCCAGAAATAAATTTCTATTATTTATAAGCCACTCTTTTTATGATATTGTTACAGCAGCCCAAACTAAGACTTCTGTTTTTGACTTTCTTTTTGCCACAATCTCCTCATGACCAGTCTTATCCATGGATTAAAATCCATGACATCTTCCTAATCCTTCAAGTACTTGGGACCTGACTGTTCATTAGAATCCTATGAAGTTTTGGGCATATCATTCTTATGGCACTCAGCATATCTGCTTTGTATTATGGATACTTGTATAAATTCCTTAGCAAAGTCATCTTATCTTCATCTAAGAATCCTCTAATTGGCCCAGTTTGGTATTTTGTGTAGGTTATCTGTTCAATAAATACTCGTTAAGCTAATGTAAGACACAAAACACAATTAGCTGCTCACACATTTGCGAATATCTATATACTGGGAAAGTAATCACCATGAAATTATTGATGGCTAAATATGAGACAAATAAAGGAATCTCCAAAGGTGTGAATTTATGTGTAATTTGTTGAACACCTAGCAAATAATGACATTCTAAATGAAGCACTTTTAGAAGGCAATGGCAAGCATTGGAATCTAAGATTTTGTATTGGTATTGACTAAGATCACTAATGAAAACAAAAAAAGTAGCAAATAAGGGCCAAAATAGTTCTTCGTAGGATACCAATTAACTGCTAATCTGTTTGCTCTAATAGGCCACTATTAGAGGAAATGATAAAATTAGCTATGCACATAAGAAACATTTATTGCCTACATATTACTTTTGCCCTGAGACCAATGCAATTCAGCAAACTTGTACGATAAAATCAGCCCCAAAAAGAGTTTAACAAACACAAGTTTTTATCTCTACTTGCTTGAAATAAGGGTTTTATTTAAAAAAACTAAAATCCTAAACAGTCAAAGGAAGTGAGAAAAACCTGTTTCTTTAAATGAGTTTTGAATACTCGTTTTTTAAGCTTCTGAATTGCTTTCTGCATCTAGAATGCTACCTAAATCCCTGCTGATTTATCTTTATACTTTCAGCAGGATTTCATGGCTCCTGGGCACCAGACAGTCTTGTTAATAATGGCAAACCCTTTCAGTCCCTCTTTGGTGCAAGTTGGGCTTTGATTGACAAGGTAATAAAAGTGTTAATGAGACAGAGTGGCACAGTCAAAGATCAATAGTTGCCAATACGAAAAACAATACTGATAGTTTGTAAAATTTCCTCAAACCAGATAAAATTATTTTGCATCAAAATAGAGACTTTTCATTTTATAATTGATGATTTTTTTTGTCTGCAGCAAAGCTGTCATAGACATCATACGAAACTAGAACCATGCCTAGGATGGATACTGTCCACAAAATCAGGATGGAATTTCCTAGTTTGCTGTTTGCTTACCTGGTGGTCTTTAGAGAAGGTGTTGTTACAAAAGACTGCAGTCAGAACTAGAATGGACTTTTCAGCCCCTTCACTGAGCAGCTAGGTTGCCCCCAGCAAGTTTGTAAACCTGTCTGAGACTCAGATTTAAATCTGTTGAAGGACTTTACCGACACCTCCCTTGCAAAGTACTCATGAAGGATAAATGATATGAAATCAGTAATGAAGTAAACAGAGTCTGGGGCAGAGAAGACATTTCAGAAACGGAAGCTATTATCTTTAAATATGTATGGCAATTTCTTCTCAGTTACGCCTGGGTTACAGCTTAAAGAAAAGTTTGTTGTTGGTTGTTTTTTTCTTTTCTTCATCTTGGGCATCCATGATATATTGAATTAGAAAAAACAGTGGTGAATTCAGGAGGTATAAATGGATATCTACAATTGCTTTTGAATGCTTTGTTTTTATTTGATCTGATTCTGTTTTGATTTCTCTATTCATTTGTATCAATTAGCATTTGTTGCATAACAAACCATATCCAAAATTACTGACTCAAATAATAAACATACATTATTTCTCACAATTTTATGGGTTAGCTGGGTGTACTTCTGGTCTGGGCCAGGCTAGCTAGAACAAGATAATGTAGGATGATCTCTTTCATGTCTAGTGGTTGGTTTGTCAGTGGAGGCCACAGAGATGAACTGGCTTCATGCATCTCATTATCTAGCAAGCTATCGCTAGTGTGTATTCATGCCATAGTCACAGGGGTCCCAAGAACAGCAAGAGAGGCAAGGCCCAATAAGCATGCACTTTTCAAGTCTGTTTTTGTCACGTCTGCTATTATCTTATTGATCAAAGCAAGTCATGTTGTCAAGCCCAGAGTAAGAGCATGCATATAAGGAAGTAAATTATTGAGACCATTTCTGTGACAAACTGCCACACCCTCACACTCTGTTTATTCAGATGTCCTCAAGAAATACATACATTTTCCTATAGAACAATGATTTTTTTCAGATACAACTTAGTCAGAGTTAAATATAACAAGCACTTTTAATATGCTTTTATATTTTGCATTCCCATTGAGTGTCTGATGAGCTTTTAATTAGACAGTGCTGAGAAGTACGTTTGAAACAAATAGACCATTTATACTACATATGTATGATGGTTTTGCTAGAAGCTCTTTGACCTGTAGAAAAATGTTAGTTTTATCTCTCCAGTTTAGAAAGCATGGCTTTTCCTTTGCTTTGATTCTTTTTTACTTAAAGAAATTACTCTTGGGTTAATAATACCTTTGAGTTTTAGAAGGGAACCAACGTATCTCAGAACCTGAGTTTTTCCTATTTCTTTGCTGGGTACCTTGGTTTTATTTGTCAGTTTTATGCTATATAATATGACTCCAAACCAGAATCTCTTGCATCTGAAAAATGGTGACAAGGACAAGGAAATTATATTACTCTGCAGGGACAGCCCTAACAAAATACCCTAGGCTGGGTGGCTTACACAACCGAAATTTATTATCTCACAATTCTGGAGCTAAGGAAGTCCAAGATCAAGCTGCCGGTCAATTCCATTCTTGGGAGGGCCTCTTTCTGGCTTGTAGATGGCAGATTTCTCACTGTGTCTTCACATGTTGGGGAGGAAGAAAGAGAGAGAGAGAAAGAGAGAGGGAGAGAGCTCTCTGGTGTCTCTTCCTGTACAAACACTAATTATTTCATATCAGGGCCCCATCATTATGATCTTATTTAATCTTAATTACCTCCTTACAGACCCTATCCTTCAAGTACAGTCACATTGAGTGTTAGCACTACAACATATGAATTTATGGGGAGAGACACAATCAGTCCATAGCGGGAATACTGAAAAAGTGAAAGCTAAAAGCTTAAATCTTTACACACTTCACCAATTTAATTGAGATAGATTTGATCTATATAGTGTGTGGTGATTATGCAACTTCTATGTCTCTCTGTACAGCATTGACTAATCACAATACAGATGAATGAAGAAAACAAACCTAAAATTGGACAAGAAATAGTCTCGTAAGAATATGTAACCGAAGCTAAAATTTGGCAGGTGTGGCCTAATGCAGCACCCACGAAGTCTGTTGAAAATAATTTGAAGAATCATGAAGAATGTAAACTGTTTCTTCTTCCCTTTAATTAACAAAGATAAATAACTTCATAATGCTGTTTCCTATAAGACTTTTTGAAATATATTCTTGATCTGTCTCTAGTTTCAGCATGAATAGGTTTGGAAAAAACTTAGATAATGTGACTGGAATGTAAATGTAAATTTCCATTCCTAAAATACATTTTTCCCAGAGTAGTAATTGTTTGAAAGTCTTAAAAGTATAAATTTTATTTTATAAGTGCTTTATGACTTTTTCAGAGGAACATAGAATAGATAAACTTAAAAATATTTAAAGTATTTTATAAATGCCTTTACACATTCATGGCGAAATGCTTAGTAAAATTTCAGGTACAAAATTCTCTAGGGTATTATATTGTTGAGTGTCTTTAAGAACTATAAAATTTCCTATCCTCATTATTTCTCCTGTTTAATTTCCTGTCACCACAGATGAGTCTGGGCTTTGTTTGTTTCGCCAACTACAGAGTTGAAAACTGACTTGCAAAATATTGCTAAATTATAAAAGGAGGCATTTTTTTCTTCTCATTAATGTTCTTTGTGAAAAGAACACAGAAAAACTTAGTATTAATACTGTCCAGTATTATGTCAAAACTAGACTAAAAGCCATTCACTTCTGTATTGAACATGTCATAATGAAACAAATTTTAGTTTAAGTTACTTGGAAATATATATTTGACAATATAGTCTTACAGTTTTTTTTTTTTTTTCCAACAAATCCAGGGGATTAAGACTAGTATTTAGGAAGGTATGTTAGTCAGCTTTGGGCTGACATAAAATATCACAGACTGAGTGGCTTAAACAACAGAATTTTATGTTCTCACATTTCTGGAGCCTGGAAATTCAAGACCTAGGTGTCAGCTGATTCAGTTCTTGGTGAGAGTTTGCTTGCTGGATTGAAGACAACAGACTTCTCTATGTCACCTCGCTTGATGGGAAAGGAGAGAGAGAGAGAGAGAGAGTCTGGTGTCTTTTAATATAAGGTCACTAATCCTAACATGAAGAGCTTCGATGTTATGATCTCATTTAAACTTTATCACCTCCTCATGGGCCCCATCTCCGAATACAGTCACAATGGGGGTTAAGGCTGAATCATACCAATTCGAGGGGTAGGGGTAGATACAATGCAATCCATAGCATGAGGCAACTGCTGCACCCACAAGTCAGGCTGCAAGGCTAATCTTTCCTGTTGAAATTTCCTCTTAGCAGGCCGGGCGCGGTGGCTCAAGCCTGTAATCCCAGCACTTTGGGAGGCCGAGGCGGGCAGATCACGAGGTCAGGAGAT